>NC_070636.1:7976348-8248937 GCF_947347685.1 Pleuronectes platessa | reverse complement strand
CCTCCATGTTAATAGATGGGACATGCACCAAACTAAAGAGTCAAATAAATACATTCTCCTTATAGCATTTTCTGGTAACTTTGGTTTTAATAATGGTTATTTGATGCCGTAAAAACAAGATATTTTGGCTTTATTTCTGGATAATGAGAGGAAGGAGATGCGTCGCCCATCTTCATGTTCAGTCCATGCACACAACAGAAAAATCTGAATGAGTCACAGATTAGTTTAGCGGCAAATATGTTTCTTCTTTGTCGTGAAGGAGGTGTGAGAAGAGGATAAATATTTACTGCACTGCAGTTGGACTAAAATAATCTGCTGTAAAGCAAAAGATTAAAGATGTTTGATCGCGTCTGAGCTCACAGTGTCTACAAATGTGTGTGTTTGTCGTGTGTAAAAATGTATTCCCAGTCTTGTGTTAAGTATTGCATACAGTAGCCATGCATGTGTGGCCGTCACCCTGTGTATGACTGTGTGTGTATTTGTTGTTGAAAGTGGTACGAAGAGCATTACATGGCTGAGCGCTCCGCTGACTCCCAGCAGGGCTTTTAGACAACTTAGTGTCCATCGTTTTCTCTCGTAACAAACACACACGCACAAACACACTCTCACGCACTGTAACACTTTCCTAGGTCATTGTTAGGTCAATGTTGTGTGTGTGTGTGTGTCTGTAAATGTGTTGGTATATGTGTTGGTATATGTGTGTCTGTATGAGTTACAGTTTGCTGCAACATGAAGTCCTTGCACAGGGCGGTCAATCGGGATCAAGTCAGACGGGGCTGAAGCTGCTGCAGTGCTTCACTTCATAAAATGAACTAATTCCCAAAATAGAGCAGGACAAGGATTCCTCCTGTGATCAGTGGATTAGTTCAAACCTGATGTGGTTCATTTCATCAAAATGGTTGTTGAAGCTTCAAGGGCAGAGCTGAAGTGAGACCTGCTCTGCCTGACGAGAAATAAACAACTGTGCATAAAATTAGAACAGCTGAGGTTTTAAATAATAATGTGTTTGGCTGCAACCGAACGTTTCACACATTTGAAATGAACGATGATAACGATTCTGATGAGATTTCACTTTTCAACAGAACTCTCAACCAAATAAATCTGCAAAATAATTAGTAGAAATAAAATATCTGAAAAAACAAACTCCCTCTAGTGTCAATCTATCACATGGTCGTCATCAGCGACTGTTCAGTTCTTGTTCTGTGGTTTTCTTCGTTTCGTCCAAAGCATTTTTTTTGACTTCTTGACTCTGTGTCACAGAGGAAGTGAACGACCTTCAGGGAATCAACCCCCGACTCTCCTGTTCACCTCGTCTCCACAGATCAGTGCAACGTGTCTCAGCTCATTGTCTCGGTTTTGTAGACCACAGGGTCAAAGATCGGAAACTGGAGACAATCCGCACTTCAGGAATCCTGAACAGAAATGTATGTAAGACCAAAGATGGCCGCTGTATGACACATGACCCGCCCCCTCCCACCAAAGAAGGCTCCCAACATTCAACTGATAGAGTGGCAGGAAGGGGGGGGGGGGGGGGGGGGGGGGGGGGCAGATGGACTTCACATTAGCATTAGAGTGCAGCCCGTCCGAACCTGGACTGTGCGTCACCGGCACCAAACAACAAGACAAAGTTATGATGATGCATTTAGCAGCTGGAGAGTCAGATATTCCTCTCAGGAGTTGGGGCAGATATTAAAAAGCAGAAGTAAAGTAAGTTGTGATACAGGTTTATTCTTGTCCGTGGAAACAACAGTTTGACAAAGTGAATGAAACCATGTAATGCAGATCGCACGATATTTGTGTTTTCAGATGTTTTGTCACCAGCAGAGGTCACGAATGAAGCCTGATGCCGAGAAGCAGTGATGAATACCTGTGATGAACTGTTGTCACTCCCTGGTAAGATGTTCTATGCTATAGGCCCACAATTTGTTCAATAACCACTCTACACTGAAATGTATACCACCCTTTGGAAGGTGGTCAATAATTAACCTGTTTTTTGGAGGAGAACGATATCAGAGCACCCCTGGTGGACGTCCTGGTGTTTTTCTTCCTGCCTTGTAAACAACTCGGCTGGAGCACAGGGCTGAATTTAAAAAAGCCAACTTTGTAAACTTTAACATCTCCTGTGCCTCTTCTATTCCTCTCACCTACCGGAGGCCACGAATCAAACTGACAGGGTCAGAGAAGCCAGTTCCACTACAGAAACAGCAAGACTTTCTCTGGGCACCTGTGATTGATTTTGTATTAATCCTGCACTTTGCACCTCTTGCTTTTTGTACACAGCCCGACACAGAAAACCCCACCAGCCAACCCTCGCTTATATTATTTGCATGAGCATCTGTGTTTTGGGGATTTGTTTGTGACATGCATATATTTATGTGCTGGTTTCAGAGGCGCATCGGGCATAAACTTTCCCGTCTTTGTTTGCACGCCATTGTTAATTGATCGAAGATGAAACAGTTACCCCCGTCAGCAAAAGCAGCCGCTCCGCTGTGTCAAATCCATGATTAAATACGTTCCCCGCCTATAAAGGCATCAACCGGCGCCTGATAAAATAGAATATGGAAGCAACGCCACTGTCACACGATGTAGGCAGCCCCCCCACGGAAAAAACTGCAACTACACACGGATACAAACTTCAGCCCTGGGAGATTCCTCCGTGTTTTGAGAGACGGCACAGAATTCAGTGCAGGTCCTGAGAATGGTCCTTATTAAAATAGTCAAGACAGATAAGAATGAATAGAGAATGCTCGCCCTTTGAATGCTGATTAAAACGCATATGGGATTGCTTCTCCAAATCCGGAGCGCTACCCGGCGTACAGTGGAACTTCTCCGACTGTAGCCATTAATATTTAAAGAGGGGAGCGATGTGAAATCCAGCGCCGAGGGTGGCTGAGGAAAATTGGGCGACGGTGAAGTAGGGGAAGGAAGAAGAGGGTTGAGGGGAGGAGGGCGGAGGCGGAAGCAAAATGGGAGAAAACGCTTGATCACGAGGGAAACGAGAGAGAGAGGGAGAGAGAGAAAGAGGAGAGGAGAGATGCGTCCAGCCGCTGCTATTCGTTTTTATTTGAACCCCTGAACCCTGAATGACTTCCCGTGGGTAGAAAGAGCCTGTCAGCGCTGTGTGTGCATCAGTGTGTGTGTGTGTGTGAGAGAGAAATAGAGAGAGAGAGAAGGAGAAAGAAAAAGAGAGTGTGTCCACGCTTACATCAGCAGTTCAAACACCTCATTTCACCGCCTCAGCACCCCTCAGTATTGCACCCTGTTCTCTTTACGCACCATCTCTTCTCCTCTGTTTCGCCTCCACCAGGCCGCTGCACCACTGTGTCACCAGGACGGCTGTTTACTCTTCCTGGGTGATGCTCGCGGCGCTCGTTTCTCTGCGACTGCCTGCAGCTCTCTCACTGGCCTCTCTCACAGCCT
This sequence comes from Pleuronectes platessa, assembly GCF_947347685.1. Classification (NCBI taxonomy): domain Eukaryota; kingdom Metazoa; phylum Chordata; class Actinopteri; order Pleuronectiformes; family Pleuronectidae; genus Pleuronectes; species Pleuronectes platessa. The sequence goes on along the minus strand of NC_070636.1, from coordinate 8,245,517 downwards.
GCTCTGACCGGCTTCCCCCGACCGGCTGTCAGTCAGTTTGCTTGTCGGTCACTCAGTCAGCCTGGATCTCTGACGGGTTTTACCTGTCGGCCTATTTGTCAGCCTGTCTCCGAGATAACTGGGAGTTTCTGTACAAGTCCGATTTCTCTTGGTTTTAAAATGATTATTTGCCCTTTTTCCTGGATTTTAAACACAAAACTGCAGATATTCATTTGTTACTTTTGATTTGATTCTTTCACTGACATACTGTCATATGGATTTATTCAGGAATTGAATGCAACTACAAAGGCGTCAGAAGCTGAGATATGAGTCTAGATGGTTCACTGTGTAAGATGAAGGATAAGGGACCTATTGACAGAAATGTAATATAAAGTGATGTTTTCATGAGTGTGTTTCATCTAAATCCTACAAATTCTTGTTTTCTTTACTCTAGAATGGCCTTTTTATAGAAATATACTTTATATTTACATCGGGGGGGGGGGGGGGGGGTTCCTCACTATGGAGATAGCCATGTTTCTTGTAGTAACACCCTTTGAGTTTTTATGAAAACTGAAGGTTACCAAAGGTTCTCTCTCATGTTTGGAAGGGGAGGATGAGTTGAGGGGTGTTCAGCTGCAACATGCAACCTCACCACTAGATGTCACTAAATTCTACACACTGCAACTTTAAGCCATTTCCAGAAATCCACTGTTTATTCTTTTTACAAAGTTTACTTTTCAGATATGTGCACGTCAGACACGTTCACGACTACAGGAAAATGTCCCAATTATTCAGTCATAGGTTGGCGCCCGAGAAGAGCGAATGAAGGAGGCAGGACGTGATGTATAATTTCCACCGTGGGAATCACAAGGACTTGTTTACAGCGCATTGACACCGGTGTCAGTCCTTATCACGAAGAACACTTGAATCTTCTTGTCTCTCCAAGTCCACATCTTTGTTATTATCTTCTCTTCTCTCCTCATCTTGAGAGATTTTCCTGCTGTATGTATTTCCCAGCAACTGACTCAGACATTTAGCATTCACACATACTGTAAAGTCTGTAAAGCTGCATATCTGAGTCCAGCTGTTTGATATTTATTCTAAACACGATTTGGATTCCTCTTGTTGTGGCCAATCATCATGCTCTTATTCTCCCTGGACCTCAAAGACAACAGCTACATTACAGAGGATTTAAATATGTGGTCATATAAATCAATTCTAAATAGCACAACAGTTAAAAAAAACACAATGCGAGACATAAAGAATCGTTTAAGGGTATGTTGTTATTCCTTTGTGTGCTTTTTCACATCTTCACAATCAAATCAACACAGACACATGAACGCACAGATGCTACACATCACCGTTTAAAAGACAAGCTTTTCTTTCTTTTCTTTGTTTTAAATCAACCCTGCAATGAACCACCATCCCATTTTCTAACAGCCCTAAGTTCTCCTTGTGTTAATCAGTTAACCCATCACTTAAACTGCACAGTTTGAGAGCCATAAATTACACAATACAGCATGAGTCATAGAACACAGAGCCATGATACATCTTTATTCTGCTCCTTAATGGCCCTCTGTGTGTTTATGTGCATCCGCATCTGGTCGCTGATGTGCAACCAAGAGTGTTTGTGAGTCTGTGTGCGTGGTTGCATGCTTGCATAATGATTGCTTCAGCTGTGTCTCTCTCTCTCTGTGTGTGTGTGTGTGTTTGTCTGTGTGTGTGTGTGTGTGTGTGTCTGCCTCCGTGCCTCATATGTCTTTATTTTACCCTCATAATTAAAAAATCCAGCTTCATAGTTGCTCATCCTCCGTGACAAATGAGGTCTGTGTTGGCCATGACCTAACCGAGGTCCGTTGTCTGTTTTAATGCTCCGGGGAGAGACGCTGAGAAGTGGGTCGAGAGGAAGAGGGGGATCGGGGGGGGGGGGGGGGGGGGTGGGGTGCGTGCGCTTGTGCTGACCTGTGCGGGTTATCCAGGCCAGGATTCATGTTATTGTAAAGCCCACAGAGAAACGCCTTGGCTTTGATTCAGAGGACACTCAGTGGCAATAAGGAGCCTCAGATGCTGATGGCAACATTGAGTCCCTGTTTTATCTCTGCTATGTGCTATAGGTGCAGACGCTAGCATAAAAAAACTGCTTCTAACAATAACTCAACTTTCTAAGTGGCCGCTCTCAGCTCCTGTAGGATTTTATGAAATCCATACAATGTTAATTTTGCGTATCGTCTGTGGCAATAGAATAAAAGATAATAGATTAGGTAAAGGAATGTTTAATTCTTCACCTACTCACTCTTACATTTAGGAGTAGTTGTCATTTAATTGAATGTGCGCTGGTGAAATGCAAGCAATCTGCAGTTGAGCCTATTAGCATTGTCTCTTCAGCTAACGGACTGTAAAGCTGGACGACATGACATCTCCCAAATAGGAAGCCGATGTGCCTTCACCGCCCCCCCTGGTGGCTGGCTGCGGTATATGTCATAAATCCTGCCTTAAAGTACATGTCAAATAAAAGCTAGCATAGTAAATCAGCCAGTTTACAACCCGATGATGCGTTTTATAACCAATTATTCATTTTCATTATGTAATAATCTATATAATATAATATAATAGTTAGATCTAAACACATTAGCAAGCCAGATTCCTTGCTCTGTCCAGCATTGCAGATTTACATCATTGTTTTTTATGTCATTTTCATCCATTTTCCTTTCCGTGCTGTGATATGTATTTGAAAAGTTATGTTTAGGGCAAACACAAACATGTTCTATGGAGCTGTACTTTCACATCATCTTATTGGTTCTCATAAAATTGAGTCAAAAAAAAAATTTCACCCGGAAAATGAGACCTAGGTTTTCGCTTTAGCCGTAATGTGCAAGTGCCAAATTCACTCACTATTAATATACATTCAATAATAAAGTCAAAGTATTTTAAATAGGCCAACGATGTTCACTTTGAATAATCTAATGGAATATCTTACACACTATATTTAAAGGCACCAACTCTGTAACCTGAAGTTACATTTAAAAGTAAAACTCTCGGTTGCACTTGACGAAGCTTTGCTGAGGTTCTGCAAGTCGCTGCCCCGGCACTAATGAAAAATCTGAAGATAGACCTGATAATGAAAAGGAAATGTAAGATTGACAACTGTTGAGATGCGAAGATGTGGAGATTGCAGGAAGCATTTTTCTCCCCTGTGGAGAAACATGTCAGGGCCTGTAATGACTCTTCCTGTCTCATATGAAATGAAAGCATGCCATTATCACGACTCCATCATTCTCATATTACAAGTGAAATTACAGGGTGCACCAAAAGGAGAAGGGAGAGTGAGGTGCTAAGCTGAGGACATGAAAATCATCATCATAAGAAGACCTTCCAATCTCCAGAAATATTGTCTCCGTTTTCATATACGTATTCCATAGGTTCTCCCAGGTGGAAAAGGGATTTGGTAAATTATATTTCCTTTCTCATTAAGCCACAATCATTTCACGTAGAGCGTGTCCCATGTGCCGAGGAAAAATCCATTATTAGCAGCGAAACTTTTGCACTGGCTCCCCGGGAAAGATCAAGAAAGAAGATGAAACATTGCCACATGTAATTACCAGAAAATTCTGATTCTGCCTCAATAAAAATAGATATGATAGAAGTAATGGATATGGATAATTTTTCTGACAGTACCAACTATAAGGGTTGGAACCGCTGGCTGGGTTGGACATTGTTCTCTTACCCCTCTGCAGTCCGTACATCATGGACATCAATATGAATTATATTAAAGGAGCATCAGGCTCGCCGGCTTTGATCTCAGCCTCGCTTTATTTAGCTTATGATGATGGACCTACGAGAAACTCATCAGCGTGAGCGGCTATAATTGTCTTTACAAGGTCATAGAGTGATCTTTTTCTATTTGACGGCATTGTTCATTTCGTTCAGCTAATATTATTGGACAAACTAATATCACTGGACAAAGGAGGAAGGATGGGTTCGCCCTCAGGGGGGCCACGCTCCTTTCATGGTCTTAAATCCAAGAAAAAGCAAAGAGGACCATTTTGGAAAGATGGAGGGAAGAGAGGTTGGGATTGTGACACATGTAAAGCAGTGTGCCTTCAAATTATACACGTGTAAACAAATTTATATCTGTGATAAGCAATTAACAAAAAGTTAAAGAGGACTTGTCCAAAAATGGGTAAAAAGGTAAAGACCATCTGCTTCTGGAACCTGCTGACCTGAGGCCAATCCCTTGTCCTCCTCCCTTTTTTACCTCCACATATTTTTGCTGCCTCAGTGAAAAGAGGTGCAGACCTTCCTGCCGACCCTAAAAAAAATAGGGAGAGGAAAGAGATTAGCCCAGTGTGTTTTGGGACTTTGGGGACGGAGCCAGATTTCCAGCTACTGAGCTCACAGTCAAGCAATTATCCCAACTACTGTGCAGTATGTGGTATGCTATCAATCACCGCACTTATTCACAGTCCTGTGTGTGGACCTGCGTTTCCCCGCCTCTATCGACCGGTTGTGAATCAAACAAAGATTTCTGTGATGCAACCGGGAGACAAGTTCAAACTCTGAATCACTTATCAAGGTGTCATCTACCTTGATACACGGCGGCGCTCAAGGTGGTGATGCATCACTTGTTCCGGCTTCAGCTGCTCAGTGTACATAACTTTCTTCCCCTGGCCGAGCGCTGACATTCCCTCCACGAGCATGCACAGAAAGAAAATCGACATAAAGTGCATTCTCGTTTCTAATGGGGTTTGTGCCGACATGGATCTAGAGGCAGAGCTGGTTTCGCTTTGTGGTGTTTCACAGCAGACCGAAATGGAAGATGAAAAGGGCTCAGGCTGAGGGCTCCGGGAGGGGAGGTGGTGTTTAATAGGGTCCTCCGTTCTTCTTCCCTGCTGCGATGAGCGCCGGGCTTAAACTCTGCTGCTCCTGTCTGCTCTGGCATTCCTCTGTTGCCATGGCAAAGCCGTACTTATTCTCATTCCGGTGGCACTCTGCTGAGTGTGTGACCGGCAAACACACAACGACGGCCACACATGCACAGGCAGAGGCGCACGTGTTTCTTAAATGTGTGCATGCAGAAACCACAGAGCTTCAAATATCTGATGCAGAGCAGCACGCAGGTAAGCTACATATGCATATAAGCAGATGCACGTAACAGACATCTTGTGTTTACCATGTGCGTGGTGAGGCTCAAGTGTTTGAGCTTCCACCGACTTGCATGCAGATTCACGCTCCTGCCATCTGTCAGCTAACAGTTCTCCGTGATGGCTGCTTGAACCCTCGCAGGCCAGAGTCAGATCATGTTGAATCATATATCTCACGCTGGGTGTGCCAAACTGTATAAGTCAGATTAAGGAGCCCCCTCCAGGGACACAGCCCCAGGCATCTGCCCTTGGCTTCGAGAGCCCTGTCTGACAACAGCAGGGGCGGGAGGAGGAGGAAGGAGGGATGGTGGCTGCGAAAGTGAGGAAGAGGAGGTGAAGAAGCATCAAAACTGTATCAGGGTCGATTCATTAATAGGTGCTAACAGTATTCATCGTGACTGAAGCCTTAGTATGCAAATAGACCCAGATCAGCCCTTTACATAAAACAGCACAAACAAACTGTGATGTCGTCATTAACAGATAAAGTTGAAAGGTTTTGAACTTGTTTTGAATGGTTTATTAGAACAGGGCGCCTTCAATGTGTCAGGTTGTTGGTTCCAGAAAGTTATAGAAACTTTCTCGAACAGCTGATATTACAAAGGTGCAGGGGCCAGGGTCTAAACATCCAAAAAGCTGTTTTAATGAAGGACACTGGCAGTAAAATCCACACAAAAAAGACAAAACAACACCTGCATATTATTATTTCATATGCAAATAAACAGTTTTCTCTAATCATACGAAAAAATCCCTTCATGTCCTGTGGAGATAAGTGAAATAACTGTGCAGTATGTCATTTTAGCACTGATTTTAGAAAAATATAAACTTATCCTCAAATTTGAAAATTGTACCCACATTTAAATCTGTGAATCCTGGTCCTGTCGATATTTTTCACAAGTTTTGATCTTCCTGCAGAGCAGACTGGGAACCAGCCACCAGTGTATAGTGATTTCTCAACTAGTATCTAAAGCCATAGCATTTGTGGTTGGGATCCCAGTATGATGTCGTTTTTTTGAATATAGGTTTTGGGTAATTTCCAACAAGCAAACACGTTGAGCCGGCTTTGCAGATCGAACATTTCCTGTATATATTATAAAATTAATGTAACTTATTGTGCTGTATAAACCTTCACACATGCATAGAAAGAAGCATTGTTAACACGTTGTCTAAACAGGTAACGAGTGTTCAAAAACAAGCGAAAGAACTCTACACTTTGATTTCACTGCAGCTGTTGTTCACAAGGCTGACAGGTGATACATCAGTGTTAATTTGATTTTTGTTTATCGACCGATTGAGTTCAGAGGGAAAATAGGCCCGGGCAAATTAGCATTGATAGATGACTTGCTGCTGTTAACGAGCGCCGCGGTGACAATCAAGTGATTAACATTTATCTGTTTTTGAAAAATCTGGCAGACAATACTGAACTCCAGAGCTGAAAATATGCTTTTTGTAAGTCTGATTGCATAGAAAGAGGAGGAGGAGTGGAATGAGACAGAAGTGAGATGGAGTTGCTGAAACGATAAAGGAGGGTAGGATGAGAGATTGAGGAGACGAGGGCAGAGGAAGATGGAGGAGTTGAGTCCCTGACGGGCGCTGGTGGAGGAAACACTCAAATATTTTATCCAAGTAAAAGAACAAATAAATAAACAAAAATGTACTCAAGTGAAAGTACCACATTAACTTTTGTATGTGCTTTTAAAGTAAAAGTACTCGCTTAGTAGAGCCTTATGCCAAATGCAATGGTCTAACACATATATGGCTGAGTCACGGCGAGGAGGCGGGGTCTAATTTGACCTGCCTGCTCAAGTAAAGTATACACGGATATTCTCAATTCGGGAAAACCCACTTACAAAAAGCGGGTGATTACTTCTTCCCCCCCCCTCATGTTTGACGTCTCGCCCCGAAATCCGAGGCTCTCTCATCTCGCTGTCGTGCCAAATTAGCATTTTTCCCCCGATGTGATGTTTCCATCACTGCTAATCGGAGTCGGAGCCGATAAAAAACAATCTACCAGAGTCCTAGAGTGACGGCTGATCCATTCCATTTGCAGAGAAAAGCCAGATGTTTGTGGGTGTTGGTGAGATCTGGACCAGTGGAAAAGGGGCTTAATTGAGTAAACGTGCTTAGTTACAACCCACCACTACACAGAATGAAAATGAAGATGGATGTTAACACGGAGAATAGAAAGGTTGAAGAGGTCAAAGGGTCATGAGTAACCGAAAAGCATGAATCACTTAAAAAGATCTGTTTTATTGACCCAGATCACTCTTGTAAATCCTCAGTAAAATATAGAAAAACTGACCACATACCACAACTGTTTCTATGGCTGTTCTGTTTTTTCTTTATACATTCTCAATACAACAAAACAACAAAAACAAACACAGCGGACATTAAAGAAAAATACTCTCTGGAAACACGTTGAACTTTTTCCTGCGGCCTCAGAAACACACACTCGATGGAAGCACATGTTTTCGTTCTGAGTCTATAAATCCATAGCGTCGTGTGGGCTGCAGCTTTCCACGAGCACGGGCCGTTTGTGTCCAGCAGCCACAGCTAAGGGATGCTTGAGCGCGGTGGGGGGGGTTATAAATAGCTAATGTACACACGCTCTGTTTGCCCGCTGAAATGGATATTCTTTAAGCAAACAAATAGGCCTGACCCACTCCACTGATGGATAGATATACGCCACAGGGTGTAGGTAGCAGGGAATAGACTGCCCCGTAAATGACGGCTTCCACAGCAGCTTAGCAACGCTTTACAAATATAAGCCGACACAACAGCAGCATTATATAAATGATTCCTGTTGACCTCCGGACACTGACAGTTTGGGTGTGTGAGTGTGTGTGTGTGTGTGGGGGGGACGTGTGTGACGCATACACACACATGCTTTCTCATTATGGATTGGTCAATACATTGATTAGCTGGGGGGGGGCAGAACTTGTTCTTGTAGCTGTCAGGAACACACCTGGCGAGCCGATAGTGGGCTGTGACAGGTCGGCTGGCACATGCCTACAATGATAATCTGCACCATTAGAGGCCGAGACCATCGAGCGGAGACTCATTTGCTTGACTGTGTTGACAGGGAGGGCACTGGATGTGCAGATGCGAGGGCCAGTGTGTGTGTGTGTGTGTGTGTGTGTGTGTGTGTGTGTGGGTGTAATCATGCATGTGCGGGCAATAGGGACTCAGTCATCTCTGCCAAGGTCAGCGAAGGCAGCTGTATTCATTAGCCGGAGCCACTGATTGTGCATTCAGATGGAATTTAGATTGTGCAGCTACAATGAAGACACTACAATGGACACAGCGCTGCAGATGTAACAACATTCTCCAGGCTCATCTACGGAGAAAGAAACACAAAGGTGTGTGTTTTTACTGTATGGCATAATTGTCCCTTCTGAGTCACACACACAAAGGAACGGCGAGCGGTGATTGTCACAGTTGTGTGCCGATATGGCACTCGGAGACTTCGCGGGGCAGGCGTCCAGCTCTCCTGTCAGAAACAAAATTGGCCAATCTAGGAAATTGTGATGTGAAAACGACTTTTGTGGAACAGACTGTGCCAAAACGCTATAGTGGGTGATGGAAAGAGAAAGAAAGCATTATTACTCTCTATGAGGCCCATTGTGGGCAGAAGAGGGGCGAGAGAAAGATGCTATCGGGTTATCAAGCGGAGGGTCGCACAAACACACATGCACGCACGCACACTGGGAACAACGACACACACACACACACACACACACACAAATACCACAGAGTTGAACTGAGCTGAATGGAGGGATTCTTGGGTCCAGTAGATTAGAGATGAGATTAAAATCAGGGCAGTGCGATAAAGAATGGTTTGTTCTTTTCATCAGTCTTGTTCGGACAAGGATGGAGGGAAGGAGAGAAGGATGGATGGATGACAGAGGGGAGGTAACAAGAAGCGGACAGGAAGGGAGGAGAGGGGGCAGACAGATGGAGAGCTGGACGGAAGGAGGTAAAGAGAGGGTGGAAGGAGGGAGAGGGCTGAGGGCTCGATCTTGATGGGATGCAGAGAAGGCAACTTTAGGTCAGACGAGGAAAAAGAATTAAACAAAATCTTCCAATTTCAAAATAATCCCATCAAGAGTCATTTTTTAATTAAATCTCTTTTCATAATCCAGCCTTGTTTCTTAGCACCATGGACGTTTTTTCCCACCACATATCTTTTTCCCATGGCAAGACCATTTCCCACACTTATGTAGGAATTTAAAACTTCTCTTTCAACCCGACTCAATGGCTTGTTTCACTCTTATCAGCCTCCCGCGTCTCCCTGCGGTTTCTCTGCTGTGAAAGGCCGCCGCTGTTCTGCTCTGGCGACAGCGCCGAGCGAGCGGAGAGGGCGGAGGGCTCGTTTGGCAGTCCTCCGTGCCGGCCTCCTCTCACTGCCCTGGGGGTAAACACCATGCCGATCGACCAGCAGCGGCCCCCTGAGCGTTTTACCACCCGAGCCTCCGAACAATGCCTGCAAACATCCAATCCAAGCTGAGAATGGGCCCCTTTTTTCGAGGCAGCATTGGCCCCTTCATCAAAGAAGAACTATATCAATAAATCTTTTTTCAAGTGGAAGAATGAACAGCTTCTTTCTGGTTTTGGTTCGTGTGATGACTGATGTTGAAAGCTGAAAAGAGGGTGGAATGCCCTCGAGCGATAAGGCTGGGGTGAGTGTGTGTGTGTGTGTGTGTGTGTGTGTGTGTGTGTGTGTGTGTGGTGGTCAGGGACGCTGAAGCTGATTAGTTGATTACTTGACAAGTGCTTCTTCTGAGCAGTAATTAATCTCAAAACTTGCCAGACCTCTCAAGAGGCTCCTTCAAGAGCGCGGAACAACAAAAACTGTGAAATTCATTTATTAGAAAAATTTGTTGATTGTCTAAGAGGCTTAAATCTGGGATTACTCAAGCAGAATTCTCTTCTCTTTTTTTTCATCCTACCCCAGACACACATCTTAAATACCGGAGAAAGAACCGCGGAGTAATTTTACCCAAAAAAAGGGTTTGACATTTCCACAAAGGTTGATAACGAATGAAAATAAGTCTTCTGAGCTGCTGAAAGGTGAAGTCAAAGAGATACCAAAAAAAAGCAGGTGTCTTATCCTGCTTTTCAGCCTTTATGTGTCCCTGCTGGTAACTAAATTGTCCCAGAAAATGAAAACCACAAAAGAAACAAGATGAAGAGGGACGCAGGAAAAAATTTGAGATGAATGAGAGGATAACATAAAGAAAAGTGGACATGAAATACAAAAACAAGAGGTGATGATGGGAGAAGGTTAGGAGTGGGAAGGTGAGAGAGATAAAAGAGAAGAAGACGCTGAAGAAAGGTTATGAGAGGGAGGGAGAGACACTGGGGAGGAGAGGATGTCCCCCGTTGTTTCTGACCAGTAAAGGTTTCATTACACTCGGTGCGATAACGGCAGCTGGAGATCGTCCATGAAATCTAGACCACTCCGTTATTCCCCCCGCCCCGCTTCCCGTATTAAGGCTGTTTTCCACTGTATCGCTTTACCCTAACAGTAACCCACCTCTTCAAATTACACCCAGAGTGCAGCGGCACAACAGCACACAATGGAAATTACAACTGATAAGGACACGACACACAGCGACGCACACACACACACACACACACAGATATAGAAAACCCGTGTGTAGAGTGAAACCGGGGAAACGTCGAGGAAACGAAATCCCTCGGTAGGAGCAGTTATTTCAGGCACCATGTTTGTTTCTGCAGAGACAACAGCTGTGTTCACTCACTACGTCATGAATTACTAATAATAGTTATAATGTTGTTATATTAGATTTTACTCTTATCTGCAGGGCAGTACAAGGGAAATTTGAACATCGAGAATGTGCAGATTGCTTATGCAACTATTTTTTCTGCAAATAAGAGCAAATACATTTTCAATAAATTTTTCATGCAACAATTAGATCATTTCAAAATTGTTTATTTTTACTTGATTTATTTTGACAAATATGTTGATATTGCAGCTGTTGTTCCATCCATGATATATACTCTATACTATCTTTATCTTAATGCAGATACGCTGGCAGGAGGATTCAGTGAAGTGGCTTCATTAACCCTGAATGACTAAAGCTACACAGGACTAGGTTGTGAGGTAAACAAGAGGTAAACAAGAAGTAAACATGAAGCAAACAAGAGGTAGACAAGAGGCAAACAAGAGGTAAACATGAGGTTAACATGAGGTAAACAAGAGGTAAACATTAAGCAAACAAGAGGTAAACAAGAGGCAAACAAGAGGTAAACATGAGGTTAACATGAGGTAAACAAGAGGTAAACATTAAGCAAACAAGAGGTAAACAAGAGGCAAACAAGAGGTAAACATGAGGTTAACATGAGGTAAACAAGAGGTAAACATTAAGCAAACAAGAGGTAAACAAGAGGCAAACAAGAGGTAAACATGAGGTTAACATGAGGTAAACAAGAGGTAAACATTAAGCAAACAAGAGGTAAACAAGAGGCAAACAAGAGGTAAACATAAGGTTAACATGAGGCAAACAAGAGGTAAACAAGAGGCAAACAAGAGGTAAACATGAGGTTAACATGAGGCAAACAAGAGGTAAACATGAAGCAAACATGAGGCAAACAAGAGGTGGACATGAGATACACATGAAGCAAACAATAAGTAACCAAGAGGTAAACAAGAGGTAAACAAGAGGTTAACATGAGGTAAACATAAAGCAAACAAGAGGTCAACAAGAGCTAAGCAGAAGGTAAACATGAAGCAAACAAGAGGTAAGCAGAAGGTAAACAAGAGGCAAACAAGAAGTAAGCAGAAGGTAAACAAGAGGTGAACATGAGGCAAACAAGAGGTAAACTTGAAGCAAACATGAGGCAAACAAGAGGTGGACATGAGATACACATGAAGCAAACAATAAGTAACCAAGAGGTACACATGAGGTAAACAATAGGTTAACAATGATAAACAAGGGGTAAACAAGAGGTAAACGATGATAAACTGTAGAGGTACACAAGAGATACACATGAGGTAATCATGAAGCAAACAAGAGGTAAACAATAGGTTAACAATTATAAACAAGAGGTAAACAGGAGCCCACCCTGGACATGGAGATCTTGACAATTTGGCGAGTAGCTCGTGAAGGCTGGTTGAGGAAAGTGGGAGCAGATGTGTGAGTGGTTGTGGAAACATCGGCTGACAGGGAACATCAACACACTTTACACAACATCAACACACTTTACACAACACAACACATTCCTGCTTCAGGTGTAGACAGAAGGTTAAACGAGAGACAAAATCGTGCACAAATCCTTTTTGGTTGAAGAGTGAAAGTCAACAAGACACTTTACTTAGTTCGGTCCAATGTTGAGGAGTCAATTTAGGATTCAGACACTTCATATTATCTGTATTAGTACTTGTTATTTTGCATCATCTCTATTTCTCCACTGTTTACTACTTTTTTTAAACTTAAGAGCCTAAACGAAAACGACAGAGGATTAAATTTACTGCAGTGTATTAAAATAAACAGGTTGTGAGTCCAGACCCAGGCGGTGTGAGGTTACAGGCGGCTGGAGCTCGGCCAGAGCTTGGATAGACATGAAATGCTCCTGCTCACATCAACAGTACAAAGCACGAGCCACTGTGTCTGAAAAAAAAATGTTTATTCTCTGATTAAAAAACAGATTGAAAGCCTGGGTATGTTTCCTGTTTTTTAAAAAGCGGAGGAGTCAAACACAAGTCCTTCCTTTCATGTTCACTGTGACAACACATTGTCATTTTAGGACCATGACAAAAGAAAGCACGACACTGTTTTGTGCTCGACTCCCTGAGGTGCTGCTGCCGTTCGGTTTGGTGCCATCACAGCCACACACGAGAGTTTGACTGGAAATCTGTGATGAAGCACAGAGATTAACTGATTGATATTACCAGTTGAGAAATGTAGAAATATGTTACTGACATATAACTATGAAACCATAATTATAGATTTTACTTTTATGTTATTGTCTAGACTAGAGAGATTCAATGGTTTGGCAGTGCTTTATATATCTTTAAAGTACAGACTGCTGTAAAGTATGTTGCTTTGTATTATCTGCCTATCTTTCCATTTTTAAAAGGTACAGTCAGATGTATTTTGTATTAGTACAACTTCTAGACCCCTCTCCTCTCCAAAGCCCACCCTGAACCACAGAGCATTTCACCATGACGTTTTCAGCAACTTTGCAAACTCTGTTTAATAAACTTAGCCAACACGAACGCCCTGGTAGAAGAATGCTAACCAGTAGCCTTATTATCAGCGACAAACTAGCGTCACACCGATCACGTCACAGTTGCGTGCGGTTGCTTGACCAGTGATTGACCCTCCTCTTGGCTCTGATTGGTGGTTTAGGAAGGGATTCTTCCAGGTGGGTGGAGCCACAAGGAGCGAGATATGATCTGCCTCGTGAATTTCTGTCAGATCAAAGCGACAGTTTGTAAATGTTCCCTCCTGAACCTTTAAACTGCTGCTTTAACAGATATGATGCATTAAGATAGTCACAGTCAGCTTCTGATTCGGCTCTTAACTCAGTTTGAGACATTTTATGTCTTTTTAGGGCAGTAAAGCATCGTTAAAGTTTGGTAAAGCCGGGAATGGCTAGAAAGAGCAGGCTACACTTGTCACCGATACGTTACCATCCCATCTGACAATCAGCAGAATCTCACAGTTAGTTACAGACAGATCAGTTAATTACAGACAGGTCAGTTAGTTAAAGACAGGTCGGCCAGCAAATCAATTAGCTTGGTCGTTTTTTACTTTATTCATTGATCGCTAACGGTCTTTGAGGAGGATTTCAACAAGTAAAGTGAAAATGTTTTTCAGAAACAACTTACTAATGATATCAAATGGGACCTTCCACTTCTAATATAAGTAAATACAAAATAAACTTACAACGAGCCAGCTTCCCCCGCAACTCATCTGCGGGTTGGCTGGTTCCACAGCTGCGGTTTTTCAGCCTCAGATCCAGAACTCGGGAGCTTTTGCTTTCCCTCTCTAACCAGCATCAGCTCTGGGCCCATTCACTGCAATGATGATCTCTGCTTAAGACTTCAATAGACATTCATCTCCTCCTCATTCACCGCACACACGCATGCACCTGACAAATAGCTCCTCGTGCAGCGGCTGAGCTGCACGCCCGGCGAGCGCTTTCATGCTCACTATATGTACAGTGTGGGTGTTTGTGCATATGTGTGTGAGTGTGTGTTTGTGCGCTTGCCAGGATGAAATGGCTTTGACTACATTTTCCACACAGCGGATAAGGATCAGAGGTGCCCTGATAGTAAGAATTAGGAGCAGGGAACCCATTGATCTCTAATGGACCGCTACAAGCAGTCTGAGAGCCCATCAGTGTATCCAAGGAAACACGAGCCCGAGCGGTCGCACGCACACACACACACACACACACACACACACACACACACACACACATACACACACACACACACACACACACACACAAACCAGCACAGAGCAAATAACTAAGACACACTCACTTGTGTTATAAATGCAAGAAATGCTCCTGCTGGTATTTGGTTACACCACCAAAACGCCCCCAGAATCAATGATGAAGGCTTAATTACGGAAGGTGAGAGAGGAGACTGTGTGTGTGTGTGTCTCTACGTGTGTGCATGTGTGTGTATATGTGTGTGTAGTCATGCACAAATATTTTTTTTGCTGCAGAAAGAGAGAAACAGAGAGAGAGCTAGTGTTTCAAGGCTGAAAGTTTAAGTGAAACGGAAAGGTCAGTGGACTAGATTGCCTGGTCGTCCCCATCCTTTGCTATAACAGAAAATCAAATTACCCTTTTCTCACACACACACACACACGTACACACACACCCTCGGAGTCATGCACAAGCCCACAGTAAAGAGACGGTGAAAGATGGCCTCCCAAACGTCTTGATATTGTGTCTCTTGTCTTTCATCACAGATGAAATGAATGTATCCCTCCTGCCTCTCTCCTCCTCGCCGCTCTTCGCTTCCTCTTGTTTTCTGGCCTACTGGGCACATCTATTACCTTCTGATGAATGACACTGAGAATCGTATCTGCGCTTACGTTCCTCACTGTACAGTGTCTGCAATTCATCCTGTGTCTGCAGCCTCGGGTCTGTATGATCCCTGCGTTCAATAGGACTCGGTTAATCTCTGCAGGACCAATTAAAAAAGCTTTATTGGAGAAGCTTTTCAAAAGAAAGTTACATTGAGTGTCAGCCGGTTCCGGGTGATTCAAGCGGTCAGAGCGAAGAACAAAGTCACTTTTTTCATGAGGTTAATACTGTGAAATGTGTGGGAAGAGAAAAGTTACCTAGGTTTCAAAGATGATTTAAAAGAACTTTAACTTCTCTCCAAGATTCCGGGGAAAAAAACACAAATTGATTTAAGAGAATAGAAAATGTTGGGAAATTCTCTTTCTTGCTAAGAACTTGATGAAAACCTTGATATAACATAAAGATTTGAAATGGTGTAGGACATGATATTTGTATTAAATAAGCAGGATGTAAAAGGCACAAGGGCTTAGTTCAGAGCTTAGAGGTGCTAGTAGGTAGGTAGACTGTATAAAGATGGACGACATGACAGCTCCCCAAAAATGAAGCCAAATCACTTTGATCGCCCCCTAGTGGCTGAATGCAGTACAGGTAATGAACCGTGCCTCCTCCATGTCAACAGATGGGATACAGACCAAACTAAAAAGTAAAAGCACATGTTTAAATTAGGTTTTCCAAAGAAGGGTTCTCTAATGTGAGATAGATCTTATCACACTGTTTAAGTGTTTTCTTTTCGTTCAAAAAAAGTCAAAAATGTGTCCCTTCTTCTTATATCATCAGAGCTTTGAACATCAGTCATGAAGTCAACAGAACTAGATTCTAAAATGCCAGCGACAACTGTAGCACTGAACAATTAATCAGATAATCAATCAACATCAAAATCTATTTCATAATTGATTCGTCTTTTAATTCATCAATTGAGCAAAATGAGTTAAACTTCTGCTTCTTCGTTACAAAAATCAGATCATGATTCTTTATAATTTTGTTGTGTGATGTGCTCATTAAACTGCCGTGAGACCAAACTCATGCCGTGAGACCAAACTCAAACGAGAGGAATTTGCCTGCTGACAAATCAAGTGGCTGGTTTCTCCTTTGAAACTTCCGTGTGCATTACGTCATTGCACTATAATGGCTGTTGAAACCACTGGTGGGGACTAAATGCTTCTGAATGATACGAGTGGATTCCCAGCTGAGCCTCTAAGTGCTACTTTTCAACCCTAGCTCCACTTTCTCCCCACTTTTCCTCCACTCCCGTCTAAAATTACGTTGACATGAAATGGCGATAACCCGATACCACAAAAGAAAAGGCTAATTATGAGTGTTTAAGCTCCTTTTGTAATTAGCCAACTCTGAGTTTCTTACATTTCATGCTGAGAAGTTTCTTTCTCGCTCCCCCGGTGCAAGTGGAGGAAGCTGAACCAAGATGAACCGATGATGAGCCCTTGCTTTCAGTCTCGGCTCTCTCACTCACTCAATGATTCTAATGGAGAAGCTTAAGGATAATTACAGTTTATGACCACGTGGGTCATATTTGTATAGTTTATGCCTGCGTTCAACTACTTAAATTCAAAGCTTCGACATAAAAAATAGGGCAAAAATCCTTAAAAGAAAGTAAAAGCCCTTCTAGTATCTGTATATTTCTTTATCATATAATACAATCTCATTTCCTAATTACAGGAAAATGCCTGCGTTCTGAGCTAATGCATTTTAGAAGTGTTGTGTCCTTTATGGAGCAAAGAGGAAAGAAAGCTTGGAGTGGTGAACGGGTGTATAGTCTTTCAGTAAGTGTTTCAAATGTCTTGACCACAGCTTATTTCCTTATCTTTCAGCCAATAAAATCAATGTTTTAAATTAACAAAGGGTTGAATGACTGTTACGGAAACCACAGAAACAACAATCCCGATGTTTGAGGGGTTTACAAAATAATCTTAATGCTACAGATTGAGTGGGAGCCCACCCCCCCCCCCCCCCCACCTGCAAAATGTATACGCTAATTCCACCTTCTATGCCATGACTTCATGAAGTGCACGATCTGATTAATTGTCTTGTGCGTTCTGCCGATTATGAGATTATAAGATCAGTTGGTAGAGACTAAAAACAGAGCTAAACGAAGACTGAATATCAGATTTACAAACAAGAATCCAATTTAATACTAATGTCACTTAGTATATCCTCAATGTATAAATAAATAAAAGCCAATAAGCTTGCTATATGAACTTAAAAGATGTTTACTGCATAATATCAATGTTCCTGCCCAAACAAGCCCAAAACATAATTTTTCTCAAATTTAGCTAGACCTTATCCTTTTTATAGTTTTAAAAAGCTGTAAACAAAGGTTTTGAAGTGTGACCTTAAACCACTGCTTTACAGCGTTTACGGGTTGAGGGCTTTCGAATGTGTGCTTACTTTAAGTTGAACAATGTTTACTAACTGGGTTTGATGCTTCTGACCACTTGTGTTTTGCTCCATCTTTTCCCAGACCTCAGTCATCACTATGGTAAGTGCAATGTCATCATGACTTACAGAACTGATGGCTGACGTAACGTTGCAATGAATCGTAATTATCCTCGTGAGTGTTCACAGGGGCAGCACACGCTCATGATATATAAACATCTTGGGTACGTCTATTGTTTAGGTGCCCAGACGCTTATCTCCAACTATAATAACTCTGTGCTTGTGCAGCGTCTCTTCACACAAGCTTTATAGGTAACCTGGGTCATTGCTTCATCCCTATGATATTACACTTTCCTTATTACACTGGGATTCACACGGCGAAGCTGCTCTGATTAATCTCGGCCATATCCCTCACTCATTATATGTCACTCAACCTTCGAGATGACTTACAGCCATCCTCAGCAGCTCTCTTTGACACCGCTGGACTTTGATCGTCATCACTTCCCGTCCGTCTGCTACTTGATCTACACCTCTCTCACTCGCTCTCTCGCTCTTTCGTGTTCAGTCTTTCCCCTCCACTTTTTCCCTCTCACGACCGCCGGCTCTATTGAACGCGGCAGTTGTCTCCTTTTAATTTCGAGAGCTCGCTAGTGTCATTAATAATGTATGGATATTCTAATTAGAATCAGCCCCAGTCACTTTAAAGGGCGAAGACAATTGATCATCCGCTAATTAAGTTTTACATATAATTGACGGGACCTATAATCAGAGGCAAATATGAACAGCCTCATCAAAAGCCTTTTCACGTTGAAAGTGTTTAAATAAAAACACCGTCACACAACATACAGCCACGATCATTCACTCTGTACACGTACACCGCCACATGTAGACGTTCAATGATAAAATAGATCCGGGGCAAATTTGCACCCTTCACCACGAGTCGTGTGAAGCTTTTAATACAAGCTCGGCGTGGTCCTTAACAGCTGGTCTCTGAGCGCTGAAGGATTAGTCCCTGATGCTCCGAGAACATCAGCGCCTCATTCCAAGATCTGTTCTTCAACACACACACACACACACACACACGCACACACACACACACACACACACACACACACAAAGATGGGTTAACTTGTGAAATTCAAGCCCACACATGGAGGCAAACATCAACAAACACACAAACAAACGCACATGCATACAATGACAAAAAACAAACACAAGATATCACATCACACTGTATATCACACGCACTGTATGTACGTAGACTCAGGTGTGTGGTATGCTGAGTGGAAGCAGTTTAGAGGTGCAAACAGCTAAAAGGGAATAGGCTTCGCTGGGATTGGGGGCAGAACCCACTGCATACCAAGCAGGCAGGTACAGATGGCAACCTCAGGGCTAAACACACCCCAAGGGCCTGTCTGCATGGGTGTGTGTGCGTATGTGTGTGGGTATGTGTGTGTTAAGTGTGGAGGAGCAGCACGTGGTGCAAAGAGGAGGAAAAGGTTAAGTGCTTTTTTTTTTCAGCCACTCCCTGCACCCTGTGTCCTCCTGTCTTTATCTCCACCACATCTATATTCTCACCTGCCTCTCTATGAAGGGAGTTCATGTGGAATTACAAGCAGACTCACAAAAAGAGACTACATCAGATCGGAATCTTCACAAAACACCGTGGGCAGCAGGTACATTGAAAAAGATTTGTGATACATGGTACAGAGCTGGGCCTATAAAAATACAATACTCAGATTTCAAATGTGCTAATAAGAGCTGCAAAGACATGGAATAATTGTTTCTATTATAGATTACTCTTACGATTCTTTTCTCTCTTATTCAATCAAACATCCGAAAAAAACTTCAAAACATGGTAAAATAGGCCAATCACAATTTAGAATGCAACGTATCCACAGTCCCAAATCCCAAACATCAGCAGCTGCCCACCAGTGTTAGTATTTGTTCTGATTTTATCACATTTCACACCCAAACATTAACAAGTAAAGCACTCTTTATTCAGTTTGATAGTTTGTTTAGTTTGGTTCCATGTCCCATCTGCTAACATGGAGGAGGCGGGGTGTATGACCTGTACTGCAGCCGGCCACCAGGTAGCGATCGGGATGCTTTGGCTTCACTTCTGGGGACTTCTCATGTCATCCATCTTTGTTTAGAGTCTGTGACTGAGATGACGCAAACCGTTGCCTTTGATCAAGTCGTGGCTCTGGTCCCTGATCTTGCGGCCAAAACATCTGTTTGATATCTGCAGTAACAATGACGCTCCCTCGCAGATGTGGATAACCACTCCCAAAGACTCCAGTGACCTGCCATTGTGTTGCTGCGGAATCCAACACTGCCCAGATGTTTTGCCATTTAACTTATCTCCTTTTTTTTCCTTCAGATTCACAGCAGAAGTCCTCAGTATCAGCTTTTGACCTCCATAAGAGGAGGATTCACTTCCACAGAACCGTTTCATAGTGTCTGTTGCTTTGTAGGTACGTGTCCTCTCAAGGTTGCATCTGCAGGGCGTGAGCTGAGTGTAGTTGCCAGAGAGACGTTGCTGAATGGAAACAGTCAGTGCGACTCACAATAGCTGTTGGATTCAGCTCATGTCCTGCGGTCGCTGTGTTCCTTCTGAGACTTGTCTGCATGAATCCGTCACATTTTTTAACCCTCATCTGGTTTTCTCCCAAAAACTCAAGATGATGAGGAGAATAGGTCCGACTGGGTCTTTCCCTCTCGTGACTGATTTTGCAGCAGGGTTCATTTAAGTGTTCGTGTTCCAAACAAGAGAACGGACCAGGCAGCTTGATTAGAGCGCCCCGATGTCGCAGTAGAGCGACAGCGTTGTTCGGTACTTGCAAACCCCCGCTGATGTATTATGTTCATTTTGTACAACAAGGCAGTTAAATGTCACTGATTTTTCCTGTAAGTGAGCTGCAGCCTTGGGCGCTGAAGACATCAAAGGGCTCTGAACAAGCCAGTGATCTGTTGCATGGTTATTTGAAGACCACACAGACATCTCACTCAGCTAGTTCCAATCTTTTTGACGCAGAACTCCATTGAAGGATAAGCTTAAGGTCAGTCCTGGTCCAAGTGCTAGCTTCACTGATACATCTTACTTTTTCATTTTCTGTACATTCAACACTGGAGTAGGGAAAATATACAGGTTTCAAGTTCAAGCTTCTTTCATGGGCAATAATTCACTTATCAATAGTTTCAATTCATAAGAAACAATGTGCTGGTTGTCAGATTCTCTAAAATATCCAGTTTAGAGGGTTTGAAATCCTCAGATATCTAAAGCTGCTTCTGCATCATCATTTCAATCCGATTTTTTAAATGAATCTTTATACTGAAGAGTATCATTCACATTCATTAAAAGCAGCGCTAATAGATATTTTAAAAGGATTTTGAAGTATCACATTAATCATGTGAATCTGCAGTTTTTTTTGGTGAGCTAATAGTTCATCTGCATGGCTCTACTCTGCTGCTTCTACTCACACTGCTCTCACTGCTTCATTTTCATTCTTAGAGGGAAAAAAGCTCTAAAAACCCACTGTACTCAACCTGCTCATAACAGACGGACACATTCAGTGACTGGCTGTTGAACATATTTTTTTTCTGTCAAACTCCAAAGATGCTTGAGACAGAAAAAAAAAAAGCAAAAACATGGTTAATGTTAAATTTGAATTCAACAAATAACCAGAAACATGACTTCAAATGGAAGCTGATGTTGTTGTACAAATGCTGGAGGGCTAAATGGGGAATTATTTGCTAACTTGTTGGTTATATTTACCTTTAAAGAGTGTGCCACTGATTTTGAAATGCAGTTCTATAACAGTGTCAAACTCATGATGGACATTTTAACAAAAAACAAGCTCCTAAATTCCACCAGGACCAGAAATATTGTGGGTGTTTCCTTTTTTATCTCTTACTTTAAGAACCTGGCTCCTTACATTATTCACACTAACAAACAACTTCCCATCCTCTAGAACCACAAAATATATTACTTTGCATTACTGCAGTAAGGTAACAAATAGTCTGCAGGTGGAAAAGGCATTATCTGGAGATGTACTCATATGAAAGTTAAAGAACGTGTATTGGACGAAGACCCCAAGCTTCCTTATAATAGAGCTAAAGGCCAGGTAATGCCAGCCGTAACCATATGATCAGATAATGAGGTCTTTAAAGCAAAGTACAATAACTGTCCATGGACTGAGGCCATGAGGATCATTAGCAACCGATTGTACTTCAAAATATTCATACTGACCCTGTGAAAATACTCAGATGATTGGTTCTGAAGCAGTGGGGCTGGATGAAGGTCTATTATTGGCCACATTTTCTGGATTAAAACTCTCTTTTTTTTTAAAGGAGAGGTTTAATTACTGCAGCCTTAAAAGCCCGCGGAACAGAGACTGTTAAGAGAGATAAATTAATCAGTTCTTAATATGGACAAGTTAATTAAAAACATCCTTTAACAGCCTAGTTGGAATAGTGTCTAAAAGATGATGTGTTTAGATGAAGAAACTCCATTACTTTGTAATTGCAGGGCCGGGGAACAGAAGAGGAGGAAAACATTGTGACTGGTTATAATTGGTTTACTCACTTGCCGAGCCGCCATCAGGTTGGCAGTCGTCGGCGGTTGTTTGGGTTTCTCTGATTATAATAATTAATCAGAGATAATTAAAGAGCTTCTTAAAACAGAGCTGTGGGGGTTTGTTTTTCATAACATGACAAGTGCAATATTTTTCTTATTATTGCTGAATAACAAATGAATGAATGAGTGTCCCGTCAGTGGGTATTTGACATGTCACCGAGAGAAAAGTGGAAAATAAAAGATAGAAAAATAACAAACTGAAAAATGAACTGTTGAGTAAAACGGTGACGTTCTTAATGTTGTCGGTAACAGCTGTGCTCCCCCCCCCCCCCCCCCCGCCCCCCCGTAACAACAGTGTCTGCTGTGTTGAAGCGTGGCTCTATTATTCATTACTTGTTCATATAGTTAAAACAGACTTCACTCTCTTGTACTCGTTATAAACAGCCTCTGATCAGAGGGATTCAGTTTACCTGTTGCATAAACTCCTTTACTTTTCTTCTTCCTGTTTCACCTCCAAACTCCTCGCTCTGCACCAACTCAGCCCAAAGTGACAGACAGAAACCGGATAAATTCCTGAATCCGGCATGTTGACAAAAACAATGTCGGAGAACGCAGGGAAAGAAACTTTACATTTCCTGTTGTGGCTCGAGTAAGGCGATAACACAGTTCCCTCTCTTGTGGTTCTCCAGGATTCTGTATGTCCTATTGATCGGTGACGGCATTTAACCGAAGCGGTCTTGTTTGATTTCTTGTTTTGTATTCGTACTGAGGTGATGGTGTCGGTGTGTGAATAATTAAAATTAATCAACAAGTATATTAATGATGCACAAGTGTTACAACATCATATTGATTAGTTCTTGTACATAAACAGCTTTACACCAATTCCCACCACAAAATGTTTTCCTGTTCATCAAACCACAGAGTCCCCTGCTGTTTTGTTGCCCACCAGTTGGAGGGGCTGTTGCTGAGGTAATAGCAGATTACCCCTCAGACGTCCCGGTGTCCTCTCCCCTTGGGACGAGTGCTGATGAGGCCTTTTCTCATGGACCCACATACTCAAATTGTCCCGCGTTATCACTACATCTTAATTTCTTTGTTCTCCTCCTGGATCACATCACAGTTTCTGCGTCTGTCAGGTCGAGTCCCCGTGTGAAAAGTGTGTTGATTTGGAAAAGTTGCTGGTGTTGCATGTTTGACGGTGAGCGTGCACATGTGTGTGTGTGTGTGTGTGTGTGTGTGTGTTTGTGTGCGTTGAGACTCTCAGCCAGCGTTGTCCTTTGTGTGAGCAGGGCCGCCGTAGGGGCCGGGACGACGCAGGTTGCTGACTTGCATGGGAAAGAGGGTGGCGTGCTGTGTTTGCGGACTCAGACGAGCGTGGGACAAACCGGGTTGGACAGGAGACATCATAGACAGAAAAAACAACAAGATTAGGAAACGGCCCCCCCTCCCATTCTTCACCCACACCGCCCTCACCCTTCACAGGCCCAACTCACCTCTCTCCTTCAGCCCTCTTGTTCTCCTCCCCTCTTTCACGCTCTCTTCTCCACCTTTGTTCTCTTGTTCAGCACCGTCTGCCCTTTTTCTACCTCGCAGGGCAATTATCCAGGTTAACTCACGATCCGCTCCACTCACACACACGCCTTCATTTCTTCATCTTCACATCCTCACGTCCGCTGTTTACCACGTATTTATTTGGCATGATTCTCAAACAGATGGTTTACCGGTTATGAAACACATTTATCCATGTAAGCGTGAACATGTCAGAATGGCTCTGCACATGTTGGGCCTGAATTCAACATTCCCCTCTCAAAGGAGTCGCTGCGATCCTCTTTGTAGTGGAGGCGATGTCAAATTTTTTATCAGGTGCGAGCAGAGTCTGCCGTGTTGTCAGTCTAGCGAGCCACAGGCATTTCATTTTGTTTCAATGAGGATTTTTATATTTGCCGGATAATACAGAACAAATATGTGATATCACTGCACACCAAAATGTTCATGAATACGGAGAGGAGGTCGCGGGGTGAATGCAAATCACCGCAAGTGTCATTTTCAAGGATTGACAGCCTCACTGAAGGTCTCAGGGAGAGTGCTGTTGCTCAAAGTACAGAAAGATTCTGCTTCCTTTTAAAAAAGCTCTTTACCTCACAAGTTGGTCTCCGTTATGAGTCTTACAGGTGAACATGTCGCCCCCACTCACCTGAAAACTTCTCAAAAAAACATAATAAGGAGCAAAAAAACAGCCAAAAGATTGAGGTGCAAAATGTTCCAGCGAGTTCTCCGACTCATGGAGTTTGCAGGGTTCTCGGCAAAATAGATCAAATTATAGATTGTTCAAAACTCCTTCTTTTGTTCCTGGAAAACTTTAAAGACTTCTTGTTTATTTAGTCACAAAAGCGGAGTTTCACAGTATTTGTCATTGTAAGTATGAAACAAAATCCATTTCAAAAGCTGTAGCTTTCAAGCAAACATCGTAAAAAAATACGTTAATTTACCAATTCATTGCAACTGGTCAAAATCCAGCTGCTGATTCGACTCATTTGTCCCACACTTAGTGGAGCTTCTGGTTTTCTTGACAACAAAATTATTTTCAAAAGCTTTTTTATTTATTTAATCCTAACCCACTGAGCACATCAGAAACGATTTTTAAAGATCATATTAGGTAAACAAATTGTCTGGTCATTGTCTCAGATCTCAGCAGGTTTACTAACAATTTCACCTTTTCATCTAGATTTGAAAACAGTGGCCTTTAATTGAAGTTCTACACCATCAAGGCCCAACATTCCCCATATGAAACCAAATTTACATTCACTAGATCAGGATTTTTATTTGGGTCTGCAGCAAATCACTCGCACTTATAGATATCAGACCTCTAAATGTGAATGAATTATTCTATTAGGATTTAATCAAAATCTATATCTGCTCCCTGCGCTCCAAAATGTACAGGTTCCTTCCCTGACTCATAACGCTTCCTCTCACCAGGTTTTGTCGTGATATAAAAAGGCCTCATGGGAGTTGTAATATGCTAATCAAGGGAATCTTGATTCATAAAAACCCGGTGGTCACTTCATAATTACCTTGAGGTGTCCTTCCTCCTGCCCTCTCCTCCTCGCTGGTTAATGACCTTTCACTCTGACAGACAGACAGATGACTCCATTCCACCCCCTCTGTGCAGGTGTCAAGAGGCTGATGAAAGAGGAGGAGGAGGTGGGGGGGTGGGGGGGTAGAGTACGTACCACATGTCAAGGCTGAGTCCCGCAGGTTCGACTCCAGCCAGGGCCTTTTGCTGCACGTTGTCTCTCCTCCTGAGCCTTCCTGTCTCTCTGTGCTGTCTCTATTAGAAAATAATAAAGGGACAAATGCCAGGGATCCGATGAAGACATGTGGGTCTTAGCAGGATGTGACAGGACCATGTTGGAGAGGAACAGGGTAGAGACAGAGCTGGATCAGGGAAAAGGGAACAGGATGGATTGTCACCCGTCTGGTCTCATTGGAACCTTTCACACAATTAAATCGTCTAAAAGTTGCCGTCCCTTGAGTTGTGCTATAAAACTGCAATCATTTGTTGTGGGGTGGATTCAATGGTGTTTTGCTATTATTGTTGTTGCTCCAATTTTGTCGTTGTGCCGGATTCACTTTTCTCATCTCGCCTGCCGCTCCACAGGTGTAACTGGAAATATGACACATCTTCACTTCTGCACGCCTACAGTCTATTTTTAATCCTGATCTGATCAATATGTATATAAAACTACATTCACTGAATGAATAATATGGATACAAATCAAGCAACAGTGAGTCAAGTGAAACCGCCGCATGGAATTTATCGCCCTATTTGCAATTCCCCTCAGCTTTATAGAGTAGTGTCGCATCTCTCAGTTGATTGTTTTGGTTTTACAGCCTGAAACTTTATTGTTTTGATTTACAGCCGTCTCGTCACTCCCATCAGCCTCATTTCCTGCAGCGGCACACTGCGTTCTGTTTGAGCACAAGAACCCTCATAAAAACCACTGTACTCTGCATTTAGCTGCTGAAGAGGACAAATGGTTCATCTAGGAAACAAGGGGAGACCGAAACTAAACAAAAAGAAGAGTCATTAGATGGTAACACAACTCAAAAATGAATAGTTATTTTCTGTTTATGCCGTGTGATTTCTGTATTGTGGGGCTTATGTCAGTGCTTTTAGCTTGTTTAAACAACTCCAAATTGTCAAACTTTAATTAAAGGTTTAGTGTGTAGAATTTAGTGACATCTAGTGGTAGAGTTGCATGTTGCAGCTGAACACCCCTCACCTCACCCTCCTCTTCAAACCATGAAAGAGAACCTGTGATAACCTTCAGTTGTTATAAAAACTCAAAAGGTTTTTTAGGTTGTCCAGTCTGGGTTACTGTAAAAAACATGGCGGCCTCCGTAGAGAGGACCCACTCCCGATGTAAGTATAAAGTATTTAAATGTAAAGGGCCCATTCTAGGGGAAAGAAAACAACAATTCGTACAATTTATATGAAACACACTAATGAAAACATCACTAGAATTATTATATATTTAAATCATTTGCCAATAGATCCCTTTCACCTAAATCTTACAATGGACCTTTAATACTGCCTCAACCTGGTGGAATAGTGGTTTGCACTGTCACGCTCTTCCCAGTTAGGCTTCCTCTCACAGTTCAAAGACATGCAGACGGATGTTAGGCTCATTTGAAACCCTGTTAAGACCTGGTATTAAAACCCATCCTGCCACCAGTTGGTCCTGGATGCATCCGATCAGTCCCACTACAATGAGAGGTGGTCAGGGACACACGTGATTCTTCTTAGTGTGAACACAAATGCATCATGCACCACATATGAAGGATCCTGGAGTGGAACCACCTCAGCTGATGACCCACAAAGAACCAACGCCAATATGTTGATTTGTGTGTCGTTACCGTCAGAATATCAATACCAGCATTTTAATGCCAAGTGGAAACAGACAAACTTAAAGCTTTCGACTTGTGATCCGACTCCCACCCAATGGCAGCTGGGATTGGGATAAGCTGTAAAGATAATGGATGAATGGTAATAACTTTCTTAAAAGCTGCTTTATCCTTCACATAATGTTCTGCCATTAATAAAAACAAATTTTCCTGGGACCATTTTTTTGGACTCTGTTAAAAACATTATACTTCCATGTCATTTCCATAATATCTCAAACGAAAGGTTGTAGGTGTGTTGTGTGACTGTCGGTTTGTTTAACAGCAGCTGAAAGGCGCCCACTGTGCTCCAACGCAGAATCATTATCAACATCTCATTTTGTGTTTTTTCAATTTCCCAAGATCCCGCGCAGACCCTGATGGAGGCTGGAGAAACTTCATCAGCAGTTTAAGAAAAAAACAGCACTTCTGCTCCTCTGGCTGACAATGAAGGACGATGATGACGGCAGCTATATCTCCGTGTGACTGGAGCCCAGCGTGAGCCCGTATTTACATTTCAGTAAATAGAGTATTCACTCATCTGTTTGAATGACCTTGTAACGTCAGTAATCCCTGCTTCACAATGAATAAATACATAAACAATGAAATTTCACCGGCGTGCAGTTGCTCATATCCAGAGAAAGTGATGCAAAAAAGACGGAAGGGGGGTTGGGGGTGGGGGGGAAATGGAGACTTGTGAGACTCGGATTTCACAGCAGCCCAATGACTGATGGGTAATTGCTCTCTCATATATAAGTGCTCAGGCCGTGATGTCTGTTACGTCAGGATAGTGACTGTGGTAATGGCCCAATCCATACTGTACTTGTGCAGCAAACGGCAGGGCAATCAATGTGTCTGACCAATTACTGGGGGGGGGGCTCTTATTGCATGTAGCATGTGGCACGTAACAGGTTCTTGACTCCGAGTTAACAGGAGAACCTGAAAGCAATCTGTGCTCATTTCAGCATTAGCTCCAGCTCTGCAGAGAACAGAAGGGTTTCAGCAAATCTCAAAGAGCAAAGACACAAAATAAAAAAGACCCTCGGAGATAAAACTGCTTCCAGTGTGCTCTGTCGGCCACCTGATGTTTTATTCAGAGATGAGTTCACTTCACTTCACTCTGCTGGTGATTTATATAGGCCCCGCTTGAACAAATGAGGGTTTTCTTCTACTCAATGCAAAGACAAAGACAGAAGGAGGAGAAAGCTATTTGCAATTTGGAGCATCAATAAAAATGCAAATAGTGGGAAACCATTTCTCAGCAGCGACAATGGCGGCGTTGTCATTGCGGCGCCTCGAGACGCAGAGACAGATGGACCCGCCCGACTCCACGACCCAGAATTCTTTATCTTTAAACTGAAACACTCAGACTGAAGGGAGGAGCGGGGACTTCATCTCTCTCTGCACACGCTCTTTTTGAGAAGATTATATGTTTTTGAACTGGGGCAGCGTGGGGGCGAGTCTGGAGACCCTCATTGAGATCTGAGGGTCTCTCAGTCAATCAATAGGCCACAGGGTCACTGGAAAAGATGGTGTGTGAAGCTCAGAGCTGAGGCTTGTATTGAACAGGGATCGTTTTCACTATGGACGAGTCATCGATGTTCTCAAACTGGATACTTGGATAAATCACTTCGATTGAAGTTGTTCTCCTGGCACATAAGTCTAGTTTCTATGTCCACAGCTCAGGTGTGTTTTTTACTTGGCTCATTGACTTTGTGTTGGGATTACATCAGACAAATGAAAAGCATTTTTCTAATGTCTTTGGAAGTTTTAGAAATATTAAACAATTCATAATACAAATAGCAACATTTTGCCTCATTTGCAGTTTAAGGTATTTTGTATTTCGTCAACAGCGTTACAGTGATCTTTTTATAACGTCTCATCTTAGAGGAAGACGGTTTTCGGGCCACAAGAGATTTTTCATCGCAATACAACAAGTGACCAGTATGAAAGCTGTTTTAGAATGAATATTTAAAGAGTTTAAAGGGTGAGTTTGAAAAGTTTAAACTAAACAACTGTGGTGTAGAGAAAGATCTGCTCTTTAACCTGCTAACATGGAGGAGATCGGGTTTATGGCCTATACTGCAGCCAGCCACAAGAGGGCGATCTAGATGGGTTCACTTTTGGGTGACATGTTGTCTATGGCTGCAAACGTTAGCTTGTTCATCTTACCGTCAACAGTATAGTGACCTAACTAACTGTTTCTGTCAAAGCCTCAGAGCACATTGTTTGTTACGTCTTGTGTCGTAACAGGTTAAATTTAAACAAAAACCTGAAATGTGTTGATTCTATCACAGTTTTCAGTAACAATAGAAGCTTTGTCCTACTTTGCCTTAGACATATTTGAAGTTAAATTGACGACCGACATGTTCTCTCAGGCTTTTGACTATACTAAGTTATTTTAATTTTTTACTTTTTAGCCTCTTATATTGTATATTTTAATATATTTTCATTTATTGACATATTGATTTTTTTATTTCTCATGATTTTCATGTATTCTACAACACATTGATTTTGGTTTTAAATTGACCAAACGTAGGAGCATCATTGAGTTAGCCTCACAGCAAAAGGATCTTGGTTCGAATCCCGGTCCGGGCGGGGGCTGAAGTCTGACCTGTTTGGAATGTACCCCCCCCTGCCCCCCCTCTTATCCAACGTCAGCTGGGACCGACTCCAGCTCCCCCCTGTGACCCTCAAAGGATGAGTGGAACAGATAATGGATGGATGACTAAACTCAAGTTTACACTCCAGTTATTGCAGTCAAACATAGTCGAGGTAGTGTTGTGTTAAACATACATATCACTCGACTCTCATCCTGAAAGCATTTCAAGTTGGGTCAGTTAAGAGTCATGGTTTTTCATTTTACACTGATGATACTGGCTATGTGCTGAAAGCCAACAACATCTATGTTTCTTTATTTCAATGGATGCTTCACCAGCTGGTGAGGCTGTTGCCTTTTCGCCTTGAACATGCAGCTTTGCTCTCAGGCTTTTAGATGTGGAATCCTGAAGTTTATATATTCAAGCCACATTTATAACACAAAATCTGTTACTAACAGCTGTGTCATTTCAGCTGGGAAGGGGAAAAAAATCACTGACTAGAAATGAAAAATCTGCTTTTGTCTGAAATCAAGGAGGCATTGTTTTGAGTTTTGAGTAAATCTGCCTCCATTGTTGTCGTAAACCGCACATGTGCTCGGAAGGAATGATCTCAGTCTTTGAGAGATGCAAACCCTAATGATATCAATCAAACCATCCATTCATCTGACTGTCAGCGAGCTCTTTCAGCCGCTTCGACTCAGACCCCTTTCATCTGACTCTCTCTCGAGAACAATACAAGTCCAGGAGCAAGCGTTCACATAAGCAGCAACCTGTGGCACACAACAGAGAAAAAAGCCAATTACCTCGCAGCACAGTCGCTGCATCAGCTCGTGGCGGCGGCGGGGGCGAAGCGAGCAGCTGGCTGAGAACAGCAGGACCTTGAGGAAGACGCATTAAGAAGCACGTGAAGTCAATGAGAGTTTTTCTTTTTTCCCTGACTTGGTGTTTCCATGCTCGCTGATTCTCTCCCTGAGTGGAGTAAGTGCACAGGTAAGCTTCCTGCTTATTGGTCCAGACTAAGATGGAAGAAATCCTTGATTGGCTCTGACGTGCGGCCCAATGATTTTTATTTTGTGCAAACAGAGAAGCAAACATAGGTTGTTTTTGTGCACACACACACACACACACACACATAAACACACACACACACACACACACACACACACACACACAAACACTCAGGTGCCACCTCTTACTGAGATCAAAAGGTAAACTCCATCCTCTGGGCGCCAAAGTTCTTCCTTTTTCATCCTGTTATTCTGAAATGGCTGTTTGAAAAGTTCTGAATATTTATCTGAATGCTAAACTACTAAGCAGCTTATCACACATTAACACCAACAAAGTCACAACTCCTGCATCACCTCGGCAAACATCACGCTGTTGTATCCTGTGAAGCCTCCGTCGTTAAAAAGCAGAGACACACTGGAGAAACTCTTGACCCCCAAGGGAGTTTGGGGGATTATACGTAATCTCTTTCATTTCCAACATCTTCCTGTCTCTTTCTTATATTTCTTGTAATCTCCTTCCTCCACTCGTCACTTTCTATTCCCCCGTCTGACTGAGGGCTTTTGTTTATTTATGCATATGCGGTGTGTGTGTGTGTGTGTGTGTGTGTGTTCAAACGATTTCCACTGTGCCAAGACTACAAACGCGGCTGGAAACTCTACCTTTCTCTTGTCACAAGCACGTGTGTGTGGATGAGAAAGCACTGGTGCGTGTCCTCACTGGCTGGCAGTAATGCAGCGGAGGTTTAGGCGGAGTGAATGATCACTCTGTTTATAGGGATTTGATTGCAACCCAAAAATCAGGCCACCTTCTCCGTGTGTCAGCTGCCAGCGAGCAGCCTGGCATCCACGTTTTACACTCCCTGAAACTCTCTCTCTCCTCCTTTTCTCCGCCGCTGCCTCGCCCGCCTCCCTCCCTCATTCTTTTTTTTCCCCGTTCCCCACCCTTTCTCCCACAAATGTATTTATTTGTAGCCCCCTCCTTTTTCACTCCCTCGTCCTCTTTCTGTATGTGCTCTGATTTCCCCAGAAACCCGGCAGCAGCAGCAGCAGCAGCAGAAGAAGAAGATGAGCCTTCTTACTTCAAAAAACAAAAACAGGCACACACACAGTCGCACTCCGTCGAATACACGAGCACACACAAGCAGGTACATTATGTATTCACACATATATTTCCAGATGCAGGCTCATAAACATGGAATTATTCCATGTGGATTATCTGGGAATGGCGGGTCTCTGCATGTAACAATTTAAATATTTGTTAACTCCGAGCTCCCAGTCCTCCGCTATGTGCTAACAGAAGTTTATGAAACCAATTTAATTATGTGTGCCAGTTCCCATAGGACACACAAAACACACTGCTCATCACAAATTTGTACAGAAGATTGGACCGTTAGCCCCGTCTGACACAAAGCAGTGCTTCCTCTGCGAGAGTGTGTGTCTGCAACTGTGCATGTGTTTCTCACTTTGTGTGTCTGCCACTGTGTCGTTTCTTGGCCCAGATGTGCGTCACTTCTGGTATCTTTGCATGAGTGTGTGTTTGGTGTTGGTATTACTCATGTAGTGGGGACCTAGGTCTGTTTGCACGGTCACATAATGGGGACATGTTTTCCTTGTGGGGACAGAAAGTAAGTCCCTGCAATGGGAGTCAATAAATTGTAAGTTGGAGTTTTAAGGTTAGGTTTAGGTCAGGTTAAGTGTTGGATTAGGCTAGTTTATGTTAGAGTAGATAGTAAATGGTCTGTATTTATATAGAGCTTGCTGGTCAATGCGCTTTACAACACAAGTCACACAGTCACACATTGTCAGCGCAGCCACCAGGAACAATGAGGAGCTCAGTATTTTGCCCTAGGACACTTCAGAATGCAGAATGGAGGAGGCGGGGATCGACCCAACGACCCTCTGGACTCTGTGTATCATGCATGTTTCAAATTTCGTCGGACAGATGCAAATAGGAATCTTGTTTGTTTACCCAGCATGCTTTGCTGTTGTGTATCCACTGTCTCTCAAAATCCGGAAATTTTATCCAACTAGAAAAAATTTCTATCACCATCAATACCTTGGACTTTTAGATACTCAGCTCAATAATATTTCAAATGTATGTAATGTGAATAAAACCCATGAGAATAAATTATAAAAATAATTAATTAAAAAATCTTAATGATGCATACAAATTGCAGTAAAAACCCCACAAAAGGCCCAAATCTTGCATAAAGGCTGTTGTCACACACACACACGGGCCTGGTGCAGTGAATTGTAAGAATGGAGGATTTTCTGCACAGTGAGGCGTTCATAGTGTTATGCTCAGTTTTACTCACGGAACGCGACAGAAGAAGTTGTGTGAAGAATACAAAAAGAGCTTTGTCACTTTCTTTTTGTCACGCCCCTCACTGTGTGACGTGGGTGTGATTGTCGTATTCTTGGCTTTGCAAAGTTACAACAGTCGTTGCGCTCACTGTCCTCAATGTGGACACTGTCCTCAATGTGGACACTGGAAGACGTGACAGGGAGGTTTGGACCCTTTGTTATGATGGGACGAGGCTTTGTAACTTTCTCTCCTCTTGTGTTTTTTGTATTTTCTAAAAGCATGTGTAAACGTGCACATGGACACATTTAGTCTAGTATCTTTTGGGGTTTAATGTGGAGTCCAGCTGGTGACACTTGATCGACAGCAAAAGCTTCAAGGATTCAAAGATGAAGCTTAAAATGTTATCAACATGTTAAAAAACACATGATACTGACTCACATGATCATTTGAATAAAAACAAGTAGCAATGCCCTGACATGATTATTAAAGATAAGATAATCCCGAAGGAAATGCTAACGCCAGTTTATATCACAGAACAATATATTGCAGCATAGAATACAATGAAAAAAAATAAAGATAACAAATTAAGTGAAGATAAAAAGTAAAAGTATGTGTCTTGTAAATAAAATAGTAGTAATATTATACCTAGTAATGCAGAACATGTGCCTATTGGTAGAAATATCGACAGCAATGAGAATAAGATAAGCATAAGCAAAGTTACTTTAGACAGAGAAACTAATACTTAACTAATTTGGGTTAGGGTTAGGAAATGAAATGATGAAGGAGGATGTAATAATGGTTATTGCACATGATATTGAAATTGAATTATGATGATGAAGGAAAACACATTAAATATTACACAAATTGCATGTGAGTGGTAATGAGTGGTAATACTGCACATGACAAAACGAAAAGCTGCATATTATTGCACTTTAACATTCTAAGTGTTCGATTAGAACATTATATAAATCATAATATAGAAAATAAAAATAATACGATATGAAATAAAAATGAAAGATAAAATGAATGATTGTTGTTCCTGTGTAACGTGTCTGTCTGTTTCCATATGTAATAACATGTGATTTGCTGTCTGAGGTCTGACGCAGCACTTTATGAAACATACACCTCCATCAAGTTCAACAGCATTTCAAAAACTCTCACACAGTCAAACACACACACACACACAGGCCTCAACAGCAACCGTCATCCACACCTACTGAGCCAGAAATAGGCGCGCATCCCTTCTCCGCCGTCTCAGCACCACATTGATGTACGAGTTAGCTGTGATGTGTGAGGTTAAGTACAAAGACAGTGGATGCTGTCGGCGGCAGGCGGTGGGCGGAGGGGTTGCCGAGTGGGCAGGTAGGTAGAGAGGTGGAGGTTAGAGAGAGTGGGCGTCTGAATGATTCATACAAGCGACTCCCGGAACGGCTGCGGCTGTTCTCCACACCGGCAGTGGGATATGATTTGTTTCTATTGATGTGGAGAGTTTCTTTCTGTTCCCATGTTGGAGAGTTCAAAGTTATCGATTGGGCCGGAGAGCTGGCTCGGTGTGGGTGCTGCAGATACCTGGCCCACCGGCTCGTTGTATTTATATGCAGCGGGGCAGGAGCTTCAGTCTGTCCGCGCAGTGGGACACCACAAAGGAAAACTCCACTCCCTCGGATCTCCGTCTCCATTCCGACTCATCTGCATTGTTCCCCCCCCCACACACCTCTGCTGGACTTTCTCTCTCTTGCTCTCCCCGCCACCTCATCCCAAGGCCGTGTACGCAGCGAGATAAAGAATGGCGCGGTCAGGTACAGAGGGTAGGCTGGCAGGATCACTGTTTATGGACGTTTGAGCCGAGTCTCTGAGAAAGGTAATTTCACGCTTGGCGGCGCTGACTCCAGTCCCAACGTTGTCCCGGTGATTAATTAGGCTTTTTAAAAGGAACAAACCAGGAGCCAGGTGAAGATGTTAATTATCCCGCCGCTAAGCAGATAGAATATAGTCTCTGCGGCGCTGCTGTGTACAAACATACCCATACAGAGAGCACAAAGGTGGACGTGCACATGAAAACACGCTCGTTCAGCGGTACAGGTGGAAGAGGAAGTGCGATGGTGAGCGAGTCAAAGAGGAAAATGTCATCATCCGCACCTTGTTTTGTTATGACTGTCTAATGTTAAGCCTAATTCATGCTAACGCGTTGAAGCTACGCCGTGTCCTACAGTGCGCCCTCCCCAAAAATGTCACCCGGCTTCGAGGGCCGCAAGAGCTGTGATTGGTCCGACAGACTCGCCGCCATTTTTTAATTGAGCAGAGGGAATGAACACGGACAACGTCTTTCTTTTCTTTATTGCAATTCTTTAAGTAAAAAGTGATCGCTCTTTAATATCTGTCAGCTCCAAATATGATCCATTCGCCATTGCTCTGAAGTAAGAGACGCCAGAGCAGTTGTAAATAAGTGGAACACAAACTGGAAGAGACGCACAGAGAATATACTGCCACTAGCGTTACGGGGGCGTCATTGCAACACGACTCACACACACCTACACACAACTACGCAGGCTCGGCTCGGTGCTTTGACGCAGAAGCATGAGTAGACCTTTAATCTCATGAACAAACTAGAAGGGGCACATTCCTCCACCAAGGCTGATCGACCACTGTATCACCATACTGTATACACATGGGTTGAGATCAGATACATCTGTTCATATTAGCACGCTACACATGCCCAGTAGTTTTGAATTAAGATATATCTGCACGATTTCTTGTCCCAATATTTAATGGAAATCAGTTCAGTAGTTTTTGAGTGATCATGGAGTAAAATATTTTAGGGAAACGTTCGGTTTATGATTTCAAAGCATCTCAAACTTTAAATCAAACACAGAGAGTTGTTTTATAAATGAAATATTACAGTTTCCTGTGTTTCTGACTCACTTGTAGTTATTCATTCAAACTCTGTCTATAAATGTGAAATGAATTTGACATGACCAAAGTTATTGGATATACTTTGATCAACTCAGATTTGAGAAAGAAAACAGGAAGAGTTTGACTGAATGTTATAAAAACTGATATTTTATTGGATTATTGGACAAAGGCACTCGCTGCAAAAGAAGCGATGACTTTAACAACTCAGAGATGATCCAACACAAACTGGAAATCTATCATCCAAAGACACAAACAAGTCGTATTCTAACATGTGAGTCGCCCACTCACTGTCACCCTCATTTTTCACAATAAGAAGATATATAGGAATAGATAAAGTGCATCAGTTCAGGGGAAAGTCATTTATAATGCAGCCAAAACTTTATTTTCCTGGAGCACGAGGCAAGTCCCACAACTTTGAATATCAAGTGTTCCAGTTTGTTAAAAAGACAAAAGCCTCATTTGGACATTAAGCTTTTAGAATGAAAGTACAATATTTATGACCAACTTCGTGTTTCTAGATCCTCGTATGGGAGAGAAATTTAAATCAATACAGCCGAACTTGAAAGTCTAACACGGCCCTAATGAGCACGTTCTGTGATCTCCTCTCAATCAATCCGCTGTGCATCGCTAACAAACAGGAATCTGGGTCTGTTCGCAGCGACGCACAAAACTCAGCACAACATTTCCTCCGGATGATAAAAGAAACAAAATCCTTTTCTTCCTTCGCTGCACGTAATTAAAAAACAAGCCGTTAACGCCGCTGATGCAGCCGCTGCAGACTGACCTTTGCAGACGGGTCCGGCTGGCGGCGGGCGCGGCGTTTGAAGCTCGACTCTCTCCCGGTCTCTCTCAGTGTGAGCTAACAGCGAGCAGACATCACACAACCTATTAAAGACTCAATTAGACGCTGTGCGTATTGGATTCCTGTGGCTATCTGTCCTATTGAAACACCATTACAGGCAGATGGAGAGGAGGAAAACGAGAGATAAAGAGCAGAAGACAAACACGGAGAGAGCGAGACGGACAGATAAAGACACGGAGGGGGAGGCTCGGCGAATTCGGCGCCTCCGGCCTCAAAGAGTGATTAGCGCTCGGGCAAAATAATGTGATCTCTCACACACATAAGTTATGGCCTCGCTTATTCTCCTCATGTCGCCGTGCAGACGCTGACATTACAGATAGCTGGCTGCTAATCCAATAACGTCTCATAAGAACGATGAACACTTTCAACTCAATAAAAGCCTCACTGATGTATTTTGCAGCCTTACAACAAACAAGTGTTATGAGGAGCCGCTCGTGCACGTGCAGCACAAACCCCGTGGACGTAAGAACACAGCGAATAACAACAGGAACATACAGTATATTTTTAGAGATCTTCTTTTACAAAGTTGAGGTGTCTGACTTTGTCGCACCTTTTTCTTCCGCTGCTTTTCTCCCACTCACTTTGTTTCTATTTCTGCCCCCTAATTACCAGCTGTCTATCACTTCCTCTGAGATCTGTTGTTGAACTTGCATTCCCTCAGGACCTTCTCTCACTCTATTGCTTTACAGGATGCTGAGGTGTGTTTAAGCAGTTTCTGACACTGATTCACCCAGAGAGAGAAAAAACAAGGCAAAAACTAAATA
This sequence comes from Pleuronectes platessa, assembly GCF_947347685.1. Lineage (NCBI taxonomy): Eukaryota > Metazoa > Chordata > Actinopteri > Pleuronectiformes > Pleuronectidae > Pleuronectes > Pleuronectes platessa. The sequence goes on along the minus strand of NC_070636.1, from coordinate 8,207,967 downwards.
AAACTAAATGTTTTTTTTATTCTGAATTTGATGTAAATCATATGAAACAAGATTAGCAGCTGTAGTGATACACACGTCATGTTGGTCCATGTTATATATTTTGTGTGGGGTAATGAGCACCAAAGTTATCCTGCAGGATATTTACGTCCCTGTCATTCTTTTCTAACTTTAAGTTTTTTAAAGTGGTGCCACTTATTTGTGATGTGGCCTGTTTGAATCTCAATTATCTGTGATTTCTGACAGCAGTGTTTTCTTAATGAATGGCCTATATGTTAACATCTGGGGTTATCATCTGTCAGGAATATCTTCCTCCATGTCACAGAAGTCTTTCAGGCAGCCCTAGGTGTTTCATGAGGATTCCCCTCAGTCCGGCTGCATCACCAGACTAAATGATGAGATGGTGGTGGTGCTGTGTGGTGTTCATCTTAAACCAGATATGGAGTTGGGCAGTTTTTGTTAGTGTTGAATAGATTGATTAGTGACTTTTAACAGCACCTATCATTCTAGAATCTATGTGGAAATCCAGCGACTGGGTGTTTGAGGCGTTAATTTGGACAAACTTCTAAATCACCGCTCGGAGCTCGACTGGAAAAAGAAATCCATAAAGGGAACTATTCCTGGACTACTCTGATAATATCCATAGATGAATCATAGATTAATGCTTATATAGCAAGTGAATAACCACAATTTTCATTAAAGGATGTTTATTTCACTCTTTATTTTATTTATATTGGATCATCAAGGCAAGTATACTGTAGCTTTCAGTGAGTGTCTGAAGTGTTGGACAGTTCTCAAGTGGGATTTTTAATATAATGTATGTAAATGTCGGAAAACTCACTCATGCAGGTGCACGATGTGGATATTACAACTTGACTCGTTTCACCAGTACCCTGCTGATACACAGCACGGTTTGATAACATTAAAAGGGTATGGATGAGTTTATTTATTGAGTGGGGGGGGGATTAGTGTTTCCAGCAGGAGCCTCTTTACTACTCAGGTTTGGTCAGAGCTTCCTCAAAGTAGTTTCACACAAATCAAACTTTTTGCCAACAATCATCAATTCCTGGATCTCTGAGGCTCCTGCAAACACTATAGGAAAATGTCTTCTGTGGAGCTTACTGTGTTTCAAGAGACTGCAAAAGCTTAAACTCCATCCATCCATCCATCCATCCATCCATCCATCCATCCATCCATCCATCCATCCATCCATTCATCCATCCATCCATCCATCCATCCCTCACTCCAGGCATCCATCCATCCATCCATCCATCCATTCATCCATCCATCCCTCCATCCAGCCATCCATCCATTCATCCCTCCATCCATCCATCCATCCATCCATCCATCCATCCATCCATCCATCCATCCATTCATCCATCCATCCATCCATCCATCCACCCATCCATCCATCCATCCATCCATTCATCCATCCATCCATCCATCCATCCATCCCTCCAGCCATCCATCCATCCATCCATCCATCCATCCATCCATCCATCCATCCATTGATCCATCCATCCATCCATCCATCCATCCATCCATCCATCCATTCATCCCTCCATCCATCCATCCATCCATTCATCCATCCATCCATCCATCCATCCATCCATCCATCCATCCATGCATTCATCCATCCATCCATCCCTCCATCCATCCATCCATCCATCCATCCATCCATCCATTCACCCATCCATCCATCCATCAATTCATCCATCCATCAATTCATCCATCCATCCCTCCATCCATTCACCCATCCATCCATCCATCAATTCATCCATCCATCCCTCCATCCATCCATCCATTCACCCATCCATCCATCCATCAATTCATCCATCCATCCATTCATCCATCCATCCATCCATCCATCCATCCATCCATTCACCCATCCATCCATCCATCAATTCATCCATCCATCAATTCATCCATCCATCCCTCCAGCCATCCATCCATCCATCCATCCATCCATCCATCCATCCATGCATGCATGCATGCATCCATCCATCCATCCATCCATCCATCCATCCATCCATCCATCCATGCATCCATCCATCCCTTCATCCATCCATCCATCCATCCATCCATCCATCCATCCATGCATCCATCCATCCCTTCATCCATCCCTCCATCCATCCATCCATCCATCCAGCATCTATACCACTTAAACTTTGTCACGGAGAATATCCAATTTCCATTTTCTATTCTATAAAAAGAGATTGGAGATTTTTTTTTCACTTTAATATTAAAACTTCAGTTTCAAAGAGGCTTGATTACATCCACTGAGTTCCACTGCAGTGAAAGACTTCAGGTGGGCCACTTGTGAGCACTGCAGTTTCAGGTCTTTCAACCTTGCCGCTCTTTCCCCCCCCCCCTTAACCCCTGCTTTACCAAATTAGGACTTCCTTGTTCCTATAGCAACCTGTCCTCATCTCTCTATCAGGGTGTATATATATATACATAGTCAGTCTCCAGGGTATTAGTTCTCCAGCTCAGCAAAGATATGAGCAATTATGTGCTTGTTAGGAGTCGGCCGGAGATAAGAAAGATGTGTCTTGTGTCTGATTACTTTTGCTCGGTGTTCCTGGGAGAAGCCTGGGAGTCCTCGGGGGGACTGTGCCGAACCCCCTCTGCTAATCTAACAGAGGGCCCTGGTGGAAATAATGCACTTTTGCTTCGATTGGATTATTCATGCATGAAATATTGAGTAAACGGGAATGTGGGAGAGCTCTTATGTGAGGTAATAGTGAGAGTATGGGGCACCCGGAGTTCTCTTTGAACAGGCGTTTACAGGCACGGATAGTTCACATGCACCATCGTGCAGTAAACGTTTGAGCGGATAAGAGTTATTTTATGCAAATCAATGCCCAATAAAGAGCTTTTCAGACAGGAGCTATGGAAATTGTCCAGAGTTTCTTGATAAAGGACCTAGGCGTGGCGCCTGGGTAGAGCATGTAGCAGGGAGGACATGACGAATAAATTCCACTGTGGATATCAGGTTTTTGTTTACACCACATCAACATCAGCCCTGATTGTCAAAAGCTCTTGAATCCCATTGTCTTTCCAGTTTGAGATCTGCATTACGTCTTGTGTTTATATGGGGCCTCTTTTCATCCTGAGATGTTTGTATTCTTCCAGTTTGTCTGACAGGCATCGAAATGTCCACTCGCTCGCTGTGAGTTTTCCCTTGATAATGTCAGATGGGCTCACTCTGACATTTCCCTGACGTGAGGCTTGCAGGAAAAGTTCTGGAAAATGTGCAGAGCAACTGACTCGGACCTTTGCGTCCTCAGCACCTGTGGAAGACTTCAGGAAAAATGCATACGGACTTCAGTGCATGTCTGAAAGCAGCTGATGAGCGAGAGGTAGAAGGGCGGAAACATCACTGTGCACGCACACACACAAACATTTTCACACATGCACATACAGCAGCTCAGCCTGTGTTACTGTATGTGTTGATGAGACAGGAGCATGAGGGCTGTATGTGCACCGCTAATGGAATTCCATCGCACCAGATGGCCGGTTTTTATTTTTTTTCTTTAGCGAAATCAGTTTTTTTACCTTCGTCCCATTTCCTCATTCCTTCCCCTCCTCCTGTACTTTGTACCTCTTGTTCTCCTTCACTCTTCCACCTCATTCTTCACGTCTCTTTTCATAATTCATCCTCCAACTGGATTTTCCTCGTCTGTACCTCATCTGTAGGCTTCACCTCTAGCATTTCACTCACCCTGTGTGTTGTTCTTCCTCCGTGCCATCTCTCCTCAACTTCCTCCCTCTTCCTCCTCATGTGACTCATTATCGTCGATCAATGAGTGAAGTTCTTACACAGCAACTCTTCATCCAGACGAGTATTCTGCAATGCTGATCTGCTCACTCACACACACACAAAAAACACACACACACATACACACACACACACACACTGAGAGAGTGAGAGAGAAACGCCTGCTGACGCATGCATGTCCCTGCTCAGTCGTTATCGCTGTGGCTGTTTGATCACTCCGATAGCGTGTGTGTGTGTGTGTGTGTGTGTGTGTGTGTGTGTGTGTGTGTATATGTGTGTGTGTGTGTGTGTGTGTGTGTGTGTGATATTAGACTGGCATGTTTCCTATGCTCAGGGCCATCCTCCAGAGGCCTGGCGATCAGGAAAGCTTGTTTGATTGAACCGATGCTGCGGGCTCAGGGCGGCAGGGCCCGGCTGAGTGATGGCTGGGGTGATTATAATGCACTGCAGCACATGTCAAACACACCAGCGACACAGTGGGCTGCATCCCCAAACCGAGGACGCGCTACACCCACCGAGTAAACCCCCCCTTTCCAACCCCGACCCCTTTTACCTGCTGCCCTCGAGTACACACCCACGTCAGAACTCATCATCCGAGAGCCAGTCGTGAAAATTGACTCTTGGGGTGTTTTGTGTTCCCCATTAGGGGTCGCAGCGTCGAGGGTGCAGCGGAGGATGTTTGTGTTTTGGATGGCAGCCATGCCGCGGAGTGTTCGGGGAAGCTGGGGATTGGAGTATCATTCCATTACCGAGCACACGGGGCTGGTGATAAACTCAGGTTTGCCGCTCTTGTTGTATCTCATTTTGTGTTGCCGGAGAATTACGACTTCACGATGTGTTTTGTTGCCATTAAACTGTAAATGTCAGAAAAAGGAGACTCCTGTGAGTTGGATTTTTTGCTTCCCCATTTAGCTCAGGAGGTTTCCAAAACAAATGTGGTTGCATTTTGAACTAAAGCTACTCTTCCCTATTCTTACTGAGCTTCTACAAAATAAACTGATTCATAAGTGCTGATTTTTTTATAATGTTTTCTGCAAAATATCCGAAGTTTTAAGCAAAAAATGAAATTTAACTTTCATGCATTTTCTAAAAAGCTTCACTCGTCACACTTCAGCTGAATGTTAGTCACATGTCACTCATCGCTGCTGTTCTTGACTCTTTTGTCATTTCCCCTCAGTCCTTCATTTTCTACTTTAATTAAAAAACGCCCTGACTCATAAAAAGACAAACTGCTGCATTTCACCGAACAGGAGCAAGTGGGAACACACAAAATGTTTTGAGGTCAGCTGTAAAAGCACCCCCGGCCCATAAATCAGATTTACTGCTCAAAATTTCAAATCTTAATCCGGACCTACCTCATCTCATTCTCTTTTGATGTCTTCATACACATCCATTCGCTTCCCTTGGAGGATGCGCTCATTTCATACGCTCCGCACAACCGTTAGACACTCCCTACACATTATTGCCAGAATTTACACTCTGTGGAGCAGCTTGATCTGCTACAAAAATATGTCTAGGTAAAACTAATTTGCTCCGCCAGACACAACTGGGGGAAGATTAAAGTCAGGTCTGGTTTTTTTTATCCCTTTACTTTTTCATTCCAGGAAATGTGACGTTGTTGTGCGACACAGAAGTCACAGGGTGGAGGGACAGTTGGATGAGGTCATGCATCTTCTAACCCACTCATTGTTACTCAAACCAGGAGCGGACTTAAAAGGATAATCCGGGCTCGGATTTTGATCCATCCCAGGCCGCACTGTTCACGCAAACCGGCCAGACCCCTCGTTTTATAAGCTAACCCTATTTGTTGCTGTAACTGCTACCAGACAAGTTTGAAATGAGGCCACTGTGTTCATCTGGGAGGAAGGAATACAATGAAAAACATCAGAATACCCTCCTCACACTGTTTATACCCCTGTCAGGCAATGCTAACACCATTTCATAATTATGTCATGAAGATAAAGCAAAAGTCAATGTATTACAACATTATATGATGTCATTTTCTCACTTATTGTTGTTATCATGACACCATCACTTCCATATGACCGTAGATTATCTTTCCATCTGTTTAAGCTTCAGGACGTGTCTACAGTCCTATTCTATACCTCGGGAAATGCGTGTTTGAATATTGCATGGCATCATTTTTTTATGTTGACCTTTGACAAACCGGCTCCAAAAGCGAATCATCTCGAGATTCCCTCCAAAGTAATAATCTCACCAAGTTTGTTGAAACTCCGTCACCAGGCAGATAATAAACATGCAACTTGAAATTCCTGTAAAACCTATTTGTGTGTGAACATAATTTTTTAGGAGGTCGGATAGCAGTCCCCTAAGATCCGGAGATACAGCAAAAGCAATATACATCAATGTCGGATTTCCACGCATACATCAACATATGAACATGAGCACACCTTCACACACACAAACACACACACACACGTGCACACAGAGTAGTGAAGAAAGCCAATCAGTGGAGTCTGTCATGGCTGACAGCCGAGTACAGAGCCAGTGGCAGCTCTCCCTGCGGCCAGATGAAAATATATGAGATGTACACTCAAAGTTCACTCTGAAATCCCCCTCTGTCACTGTCACTCCACATGATTCATCCCATCTCTCTCTTTCCACACACACACAGACACACACAGACACACACACACATACCTGTTCCTAAGGTAGAATTTCTGAGTAGCCACAGAGGAATCCATTGTGTTTCCTGCACATTTTTCTTACTGTACCTGGAGACGCTCCTGCATGCCTGAGCCCTTTTTAATATTCCCTTTCTTTTGTCCTGCTCTCCGTGTGCCTCCTCCACCGCCGCCTCTCTCCATCACCCTTACTTTATCTAATATAATAGGATAATCGTGTCAGTGACCTTAACTCCGCAAAAGCCCAGTGCCGATTATGAAGATGAAACAAAGTGGTTTACATAATGCTGTTGACCCGTCCACTTGTGCGTCTGTTGTGAACGTGTGCGTGCGTGTTTGTGCAGGGACCACATACAGCCGCCGCGTTGGCTTCTTAATGGCATATCATGAGTGACCTTGTGTCAAGGAGTTATCAGCATTTTTCTGGTTAAGCCAACCTACCTGAATACAAAAGAGGCCTGTTAGACTTGGGAGTAGAGGCACAGGATCCCTCACCCCTCTCTCTCCCCCTCTCCCCCTCTCCCCCCATCTCACTCCACGGGTCTCTCCCCTTTTGTGTGTGCGAGAATTAGCAAGGTTGTTTTTCAGTGCTGCATAGTTGCGGGCTATTATAGAAGGAATACCACCCAGGGGATGGAGGCATTATGAGTGTTGGAACAGCTACGAGCCAAGAAACAGATGAGTTCTCCCCTGGCTGTGTGTATCCATGCCTCACGCTGCTCCTGTGGGCATTCAGCCTCCATAAACACATATACTGTATGAGGCAATTGTGAGATTTCCCCCATTCCTCCAGCCTGCACCTCCAACACTAACGGGGTTCAGATAATTCTCTGTTTGGATCATACGTGTGTGTTTTTTTAACTAGACAATGTCTACGTTTACCTCGGGTTACGGCTGAATTCATTGTCGGGTGCAGGCTGACAATGGGTATTCCCACCCAGCTTTATCATATTCCCAGTGGAAACCATGCAGATTGTGTTCATTGACATTTCGACAATGGTTCTAGGTAATGCATAAAACTCGTATTGATTTTGCATGAATGCAGGATCCCTGGATTACAGCAGAAATATCCTACGTTAGCTGAAGCATATGGTAATGTCTCAAACCGCCATTGACTCCGTTGTTTTTTTGTCCAACTTCATGCAGACATCCAAGTTTTTTTTTCTTTGTAGCAGACTGAACCTCAAAAACGTTTTAGAGACCACAGACAGATTAGAAAAAAAGATGGATGATGCCATTTCCTCAAAATTGTATTAAGATCTCAGATAAGGCTGCTGCTGGTGATGTCATTTGGAGCCATGGTCGGCGCAGCAGTGATCGTAGAGTGGAGCCGTGGTATCAAGGTCCTGCCGATACATCACTCGACCAATCACGAGTCAGTCTCAGCTGTCAATCATGTTGTTTCCCCCCATTTTTGTAGCATCAATACCAATTGGAAGTACCTAAAATTATAAAATCCATCTTTAGAAAAACATTATTTGGGATGTACTTTGACTTTAATTTGGCCAAAGGCCCATCCATTCAGCAGATTTCTCTTGAAGAAATGACCATGATGATTAAAATCTTTATCTCTAACTGCTCTGATCAAGCCTCACCGAGACATTCACAGGTAACAGCTTCATGTGATCTCCAGTGTTAAAGTCTGGAAACATCTTCTGCGTGAAAGTGTGTGTGAAGGTATGAATGTGTTTGTTAGTATCAGGATCAGAGAAGGACAGTTTTCTTCTGCTCCAGTCCAGTTTCACTCTGATCCTCTGGATCTTCTGCACAGAGAGAACAGATGATGCTGATGGTGACACTGCTGTGTATTTACCTTTATAGAACCATATTCCCCATGATCCAGACTCTTTGTCTCCCTTCCTCTGGACAGGCTCTGCTCTTACACCAAGGAACCAGCGTGTACTGTCTCCAACCAGGACGTCCCAGCTGTGAGTCCCTGAGTTAAAACCCTCAGATCCCAGGACTGAGTTGTAATGATCAAACCTATCTGGATTGTCAGGAAGCTTCTGTCTTTCTCCTTGTTCCAAACTGGTCAGATATTCAGATTTTTGGATGAGCAGAGTTTGGGTCCAGAACCACAGGACTGTAGGACACCACGTCCTTCATCTTGTTCCAGATGTTGAAGCTCAGGTTGGCCAGATGTTTGGCCTCGTCTATCAGAGCTCTTGAGGCCAACTGTGGATCATCCAGCAGGGGGCGCTGCTTGACTCGTTCCACTGCAGCCTTGTAGTTGAGCAGGAACGAGACGTCTTTAGCTCTCATCTCGTCCTCTGTGGTCCTGATTGTGTCTGAAAGAGCCGTTATGTCTCTGCTCAGAGCCTCAATCTTCTCCTTCATCATCCGACTCTTCTGCTCCTCTTCCTCCCACAGTGCAACCATCCTGGCCTCCTCTTCCTCCCCCAGAAACTGATGAAGCTTTTTAAACTGCTCCTTGATCTGCTTCTCTGTGAGTTCGGTCTGGACCTTGATGTGTTCTGCTGTTTGTTCAAACTCTTCTCTCACACGTTCAAAACACTGTAACTCCCTCATCGATGGGTCTGAATCTGTGCCCGGTGTGTTTTTCTGAATCTCTGCAGATGACACACACTGGCAGCTGATGGTCCAGACAGAAGAGTCTGAGTTTCTTTGAGTGCAGACTGCAGAGAGCAGGTGGAGAGCTCTGATCTCTCTCCTGCAAGAAGGTCTCACACAGGCTCTTTAACACCAGGTTACAAGGTGGTTCCATCTTTGAAGACCTTCTATTACAAAGTGGACACGCTTGTCCTTCTTTTTCTTTCCACCAGCTCTTCACACAGTCTTTACAGAAGCTGTGGCTACATGACAGAATGACAGGATCTCTGAAGACATCTTTGCAGACGGAACAGCAGAGATTCTCTTCTGATCTGGAAGCCATTGAGTCTCCAGGTGAAGCTGGAAACAGACAGTCAGTCAGTCACAGCTCCACGAACTTCACTGTGGTTTACTTCCCCTCTGAGTCGAGGTGTTTGTTAAACTCACGGTCAGTGTGTGGAGCGTCGGCAGGTGGTAGTTTGACTCTTCCCTCCTGTAGCTGGACTCACTCAGGACGTTGGTGGAAGGTGAATGTTATCGTCTGGTTTTCCGTCTGCGTCTCCGCCTGATGTTTCCTGGTTTCTCAGGTGTGTCAGCAGTACAGGCTGGAGCTTGATATGCTGGATAATAAAACCTGTAAACACATGTACAAGCAGCTCTGCTTCCAGTAAAAACTCTGCATCCCCCTTATAACTTCCAATCTGCAGAACCAACTGTTTATAGATGTTATTCAGCCTGTGTCCAGGGGGACGTGCATGTCCAGTGCATGTGAGTGGTCACATGATCTCTGCAGGCGTGTTAGACGTGTTGGATGGAGATTCAAACTGATGCAGAGACAAAACACCTGTGAGCACAGAGAGTGTTTCAGTTTGGAAACGCCTTAGTGGTATTAATGTAACTCTAAAGCAAGAAGACAGTGTGGGAAGGAAAGAGCAAACATTCTCCCCATTCCAAGTCAAACTCAATGAAGTCGCATCGTTTTGATTTTAAATGATCTGGAGCATCATGGATTTAAGATAAGATAAGATAAGATAAGATAAAATGATCCTTAATTAGTCCCACAATGGGACACTTGTAGTATTACAGCAGCAAGAGTCAAAAAAACACATCAGAAGGGTGTAAGAAACATGTAATACTTAAGTGTGAGGAATTTAAAACTATAGAAATATATGAATGTAATGAAACTAATGTATACAGTGTAAAGACAGTAAAGATAAGTGCAGTGTGAGAATATGTACAGTGAATGTATTTCACATGAAGCGTTGATATTGCACAGGCAGATGAATCAGGCATAATTAAGGGTTAAAGTGTTCGAGTGCATTCCGAATTGTTGCACTTCTTCTCATCACCTCATAAATATCACCATCCAATATTTCATCTAGCCAAATATCATAATGTAATAATGTGATGTGTAGTTGTAATCACTGTAGTAGTGTATGCCATTGTAATTGTGACTACAAAACTTCTGAAAGGCCTTGAAAAGCAAATATGGGTGTTTCATGTGAGCCAGGGTCCGTCTGTTCAATCCTTCCCTTATGATTTGAGCTCACAGTCACAGGAAGCAGCCGTCAGTGAGCACAGCATCAGACCTGTGAGACGTGGGCACTGATTTAAAGGTCAGGACGCAGGCTGAGGGTGTTTTGGAATGTAATTTATCAGGAGTGGAAGCAACACAATGGAACCTCAGAGACAGACACAACCAAACCTGAGCAAATAAAGCTGGAGCTGAGGCAGACGGTGTCTTCTAACGTGGGTGAGACGACCCTTTTAACTCCGCTGTGCTTGTTTTGCGATTTTTATTCAAGGTTTGATTCCCATGAAAAAAGGCAGTGACAAATTAAATTGTCAAGTCGGGCCCACTCTGTAAATGACCTGCAGTTTACCCCCCCCCACAGCTTTAAATGCCATGAAGGAGTAACCGCGCGACGCACAAACGCCTCCTCGTCTTACCATATTTTGTCATGTTTCATTTCTTTGCTGTAAGCACAAATACAAATGACAGCTGTAAATAACTGCCTCTCTCTCTCTCTCTCTCTCTCTCTCTCTCTCTCTCTCTCTCTCTCTCTCTCTCACTCTCTTTCTCTCCAACCTCTGTACGCATTGAACTGGAGAGAGTATAATTTATCATGAACATGACAAATTACTTTGGCGGTGTTGAGGAGTGGATTGGTCGGCCGTGTCACTGTTTGTGTGTGTGTGTGTGTGTGTGTGTGTGTGTCTGTGTGTGTGTGTGTGTGTGTGTGTGTGTGTGTGTGTGTGCAGTAAAGGTATTACTCATGTTGTGAGGACCTAAATCTATTTAACAGTCACATTATTGGGAGGTTTCCTCCTTGTGGGGAGAGAAAGACGTTTTAGGTGAAGGTTAAGGTTATCATACCAACTGTAATACTCACTAATGCATCTCTGGTCAAACGTCACGTTGATTAAAAGCTAAGACATCACAGGAAATCATGAAACCTCAAATTAAATTGATGAGAAAGTAAATGATAAAGAATCTAAAGTAAGAACAACTGTTCTTCCATAACTTTCTGTCTTTATGGGAGACATGGTCTTACATTTGACAACAGCTTCTCCTCCTTCTCCTGCTGCTTCTCCTGCTGCTTCTCCTCTCTCTTCTCTGTGGGTGGGTGTGTGTGTGTGTGTGTGTGTGTGTGTGGGTGTGACTAGTGTAGCACCAGCCTTATAAGATGATATGCAGCGTCCAGGCTCCACGAGGTGGAAGGTGGGAGCAGACTGGAATTACCACTTTGTTCTCAGTGTGACTGCGGCCACGTGCAGCGGTCACAGATCACAATCAGGTCTTAAACTGCACAAAGGTGTGTGAACGTGTGTGTGCGCATGTGTGTGTGTGTGTGTGTCTGTTCTTGTGTGTAAAGCTGTGGCAGCTTGTTTTGGATTTCACAGAGATGCTTATCCCCCTCCTCTCCTTGCCTATCATGTGTTGATGTTTTCCCGTCTATTGTGTGGCTGTATGTGCGTGGTTTGTTTTGTTGATGTCTTTTTCAATACGGGTGTGTGGAGCTACATAACAACCAGGAGTCTGGCTCTTTTCAGTGCCAAGCAGTTCTGACCGGACAGGAACGTGGCAGTAGAGACCAGGGGTAATGATCAGGGGCTCTGATGATACAAATCAGCTGGCCGCTTTCACTCAGGCAGTCAAAGATCATGGTCATGGAATATTGGATCAGAAATGTTCTATTAAAGCAAACATCCAGCCAATAAATGCACCGTACAAAGAGGAAATATTGTTTATGCCAGAGACAGAGAGGGGGGGGGGAGATCATGGCCCTTACAGTAAAACAGACAATAACATACTTACAGCGAGAAGTATGAGTGAAGTACAAAGCAGACGCAATTCTTTATTTTATTATAAGGACTGAGATAACTTGAGCTGAAGGCTGTGGCTTGTTGCTTGAGTTCGACCAGACGCTGATGCTTATTGGGTAATCTGTTTTCTCTCAGGAGGGATGTGAGACGGAGACAGTGGACCACAGCAACAAGAGCACATGAGATTAAGATGTTACCAAGATGGGGATTGTGTTAAACTACTGCAGTATTCATCCGCTTGCATCTTATTTCCTCAGCTTTCTTCGAGGAAGGCAGAGCTATGAATAATGTCCGTCTGTTTGAGCTCAAGGTCAGTGGTGAGTCAGAGCAGGAACCAGGTAACTACTGCCTGAACAGTTTCTATTGAACATGAACATGATCATTGATATGCCCTTGAGCCGAATATACAAGAATGTTTAGTGAAATATGTTATACCCTGTATTGTATTGATATGAGACGATTTTCCACTGGTCGACATTGTTTTTGTTGTACGTCACAATCCTGCAACAACGATGTAATTACAGGTGCAGAGACAATACGCCGACTTGAGACTGAAAGTGTTTTTCCTTTTGCCGATGACCTCACTATATAGTCCTCTAGTAGAGCCTTTATAATGAAGTAGGTATTATTGAGTGAGTGGGGTGATTTTGGACACAGGGCTTTTCGCTTCACCACTTTTCTGCACTGTGTAACCTGTTAAACACTCCGCTATGTGTTAATATAAACCATATTGATACTATATATCATTTAATACAATAATATTGTCTTTTGCACACTGTCTACATATTCTTACACTCATAGTATATTATATTATCTATTGTATAGTCGAATACTTATATTTATACCTCTAATATATATCATATCATATTATATCATACTCTTTGTATATTCTTTGTATATAATATTTAAACATGTTTACATGTTATTATTATTATATTTACTATTATTATATATACCGTTGCTGCCATTATTACTATATACTGCTATTATACTGGTAGAATTACTATCATATATAAATATATATATTATGTTATATTATATACTATATATACTCTACTATTTGTATATACTGTCTAACAATAACATTACCATCATATCATCAGTACTATTACCATCATCTTGCCACTGCACCTTATCTACCTATTTATCTTGTGTTTCTGTTTTTATTCTTTCTACCTCAATATTTTTTATTTTATTCTATTGTATTGTATTTTATTGTATTCAAATATACCGGCTGCTATGACGACTTAATTTCCCTTCGGGGATGAATAAAGTAATCTATCTATCTATCTATCTATCTATCTATCTATCTATCTATCTATCTATCTATCTATCTATCTATCTATCTATCTATCTATCTTCACATTATCTTCACCAGATCATCTTAATGTCTTAATACCAAGAAATATATAAATATAACATATCTTCGAGCATATCTGGATAAACCTATGGTTCCATTAGTCTTTCTTTACTTTCTTCAACATGGCGAGATATGGCCGTAGGTGGAGCCATATGGTGGAGGTGTGTGCTCTCTGATAAACCTTCTATTTTTGTCATGTAGTTGTCTTTAATATATCACAGTCATTGTAAACACACACTGCAGAATGAGCTGGATACGAATGGAGAGGGAGAGCAGACTCAACTGGAACCTGAGTGGTCCCATACAATCGCCAACAACTCCCTCCTGCAAATAGATTGCTCTTTCCCTCTCTCACACACACACACACACACACACACACACACTCACTCACATTCATACGTGTGCACCAAAGGTGTAAGAAACAATGTGTGGAGCCAAACTCCATCAGTACCAGTCGCAGGAGGACAGGGAGAACAGAGGACGGATCGATACTCCAATACTCCCCTGTCTGCTCCACTGGCCCCTGACGTTATCCCACATCATCGCAGCGGACACAAAGAAGACAAATGACTCCCATGTCGGGAACATGGGACTGGTGGAGGTGTGGGGGGGGGGGGGGGGGGTTCAGAGTGATGAAGGGTAGCTGTGGGCTGATGGGACACAAGATGTACAGTTCGAACCTAACCTCAGCGCTGACCGTGTCTTTCCAGACTTGACGGTGAGTGCTCGCTGCAAAAAAATGAAAGTGACAGGGGGAGAGAACCTGGGTGGGCTGGAGTAACGCTGGAGAAGATTGCCTGAGAGACACCACTACAAGCACACAACCCAGAAATGAGAAGACAAATAGACAAACAGAGAATAGCGCACGTCTTCATCGCCTGTGCACCAACGTGGACTCCAATTGCCTCAGGGTATGTGCATATGTATACCTGCACACGGATATAGACACACACACACAGAGTCAGATCTCTTCCCCCTGGTAGGTAGATGCTGCAGGTAAGTGAGGCAGATTTGGGGCCCGCATGTGATATGTGACAGTTCACAGAGTGACAGACTGGTTGCGGGGAAAAGGTGCAGAAACGAGGGAAGATGGATGAAGGGGAGAAACTCTCCCTTTGTAGCACAAAGAGCCCTCTGTTGTTTTTGATCCGCGCCGACTTCAAAGTGCAAAAGTCTGTTTTTATTCCTGGCAGAACTCCCGGTGTTGCCTTATCACACATCTCATTTGTGGGGGCTCCAGACAAACAGACAGCGGCGCAGGGTTGAGGGCCCTGCTAGATGGAGGTTTGACAAATTAGATTTCGCAATGATTGATGCGGAATCAACAGCTGAAACAAAGTGGAGACAAAGGGGGGGGCGGGCAAACGGAGAGCAGGACGGGATGAGGAGGAGGAGGAGGAGGGGAAGTAAGGACAGAGGGGAGGACAGAGCTCAGGCCGAGAGAGGGAAAAAGAAAAAGAAAAAGAAGAATGAGAGAAGAGAAGGGATCAGAGGAAAATGGTCCTGTTAATGGTAATCGTAATGTTTGTTCACATTTTTCATTTCAAAAGAATGTAGTTGGGACGAATGGCAGCCATCTTTATTGACATTGTCAGATCGCTGTTTGTAATTTGTGGGCCGGGGCGTTATGAGTGGAACTCACAATTACATTTATCAAAGTGTGTGTGTGTGTGTGTGTGTGTGTGTGTGTGTGTGTGTGTGTGTGTGTGTGTGTGTGTGTGTGTATGTGTGTGTGGGTGTGTTTGTGTGTGTGTGTCCGTGTGTGTGTGTGTGTGTGTCTGCATAATTAGAAGTTATTGAAATGCAGGGTCCCTGTAGCCCGACTATTACGGCTTAATCAATATTAATCAAAAACACAAGTGAAGGAGCGATGCATAAAAAATGCAAAGAAATTGAGAGGTGGAGCGAGAAAGACAAAGTTGGAGTGAAGGAAGGAGAGAGTTATTAGGAAGGAAAGACAAATAGATGGAAGGATGAGACAAGAGGAATAGAAGACAGATGTTAATCAGTGGTGATTCCTCTGATTCCAGTCCTGATCTCGGAGGGTTTACTACAATGGTTTAAATGGAAGTTTTTAACAAACTGAAAAAACATATTTTTTTCCATCACCCACTGATATACAACAAAGTATTAATGGCCATTTGAAACAAATCTGAGATTTTCCAAAAAGTCCTAATTTAAGAGAACTATTTATTGTACTATTATGAGAATAGAGTCAAAATCTTAAAAAGAAAAAAAGTTTATTCTCTGAAAACTCCAGAGAGAGGAGAGCAGCTCCTTCTCATGAGGGAACAGATGAATTTACATCACACCTGTGATATGGCTGCGAGCTGGCTTCTCCCTTAACTCTCTTACCTGCTGCTAACTGCCATCACACTAAATTAATGGATTTGGGGAAAGTGAGGACATTTTGGCCGGTCCTCACTTTCTGGCCCACCTTTAATGGACTGTTTGAGGGTTAAGACTTGGGTCAGGGCTAGGATTAGAATAAGGTTAAGGTTAAGGTTAGTGTTATGCATTGAGCTTGGCATGTGGGTTAGGGATGCATTAGGCCAATGAGTGTCCTCACTAAGATAGAAGTACAAACATGTGTCTGTTTGTGTGTGTGTGTGTGTGTGTTGTGTGTCTCATCAAACACAGTCTAGAGTCTAGTTGCACTTAGTGTTTCCAGACGATTATATTCAGACATCAACACTGACTGGAATAGAGTGATAATTGCTCCCAACAAAATGATGGGAGGTCTGTCTCACACACACACACACACACACACACTCTGTCATTTGATATTATTGAGACTCATGTTCACTGGCACCCCTGCCTCTCGTGCACCTCTGCAGCCCTCCCCTCGTTCCCTCCTTCTGTCTTCCTCCCACCTTCCTAATCCCAAGGAAATGACTAACACCTGTCACAATCTATCCAGTCTGTATAAGATAATTAATCAGACGAGCAGCAAATGTCACTACATCTACATATGCACACACACACACACACACACACACACACACATGAAGGCACATGCACGCACATATCGAGCAGGTGTTCTTGTGCTTTGCAGAAATAACTCAACAGCTCTGGTCTTGAAACCATCCTTTAAATACAACTGAGTCACTTTCAACCCGCGGACCACGCCGAGTGTGTAAATGCACTCTATTGTAAAGTCGTGAATTACTTTTCCCATAATGCACTCTGTCAGCCTGACCTTGGCAAAGAGACGCTGTCCGCAGTCCTATAAAACAGGCAGTGGTGCTGGACGTGTCACAAATGCATCACAACACAACTCACACACATACACACACACACACACACAGCAAAACAAGTGTTAGAACATTTGGAGCAGGGAGCAGGTAGAGCAGGAGGAGAGGAAGGAGGGAGCAGACGAAAGAGAGGAAACTAAAAGGGCCACTTGCTCTTTGGTTCCTCTTAGATTTTGGCATGAATGGTATTTATAAGTTGTAACCATAGTAACTCATAGACAGATGGGAACATGCTAGCCCCGTCTCTCACAACAGTTTTCTAAAAGTTTCTCTTTAACACCTTTTCGATGGAGGTGATTAATGTTTGGAGTTGGTTCAGCAGCGTTTTTTTAGACTTGAGGAAAAGAAATTCCAAAGAGGCTAAACTGACACAGGGTGAAGTTCAGTAATGCATCTACCCCCAAGGACCCAGACCCGGGAATCTGATTATTTAATTTATCTCTACTCTTTACATATACAAATTCCATGCGGCAGTTGTAGAGATCTGTGAAGAGCAATATCCTGCAGGGTACAGATTATTACATTTTAACACATTTATAGGTCCGCGCTTTCACACTCATTCCATAACTTCATTTCTCTAATCTGTACTGTGGTAAAAGAGCTGAGTCGTGCAGTAACACACTGTGTCAGTCTTTACTCAGGTTATTAGACCTGCTACACAAACTGGGGTAATTTATGTTTTAGTATTATGGAACATTGTTTCCAGGCAGGAAAACACATATCTGTTGTTTTTTAACTTTTCTTTAGTCTTTCAGGATGTGAAGATTGGAAAAAGTACTGATGTGCACACATAACGCTGTGATAACTGTATAAGTCAGTGTTAATTAAATGTAAATACTCTAATTACACCCATTACATTTTGAAAATGTGGTCTTGGTGTCATGGTAACACTTTTGACACCACTTATCCTGGTATCTGGTAAAATCAATTAAATTTCTATTTTTATTTTGTCCTGGAAGATGATTTGCCCTTTTTTGTATTGGTCTCTGACTTTCCTCCTAAGTTTCCACTATGTGTCTTTTATCTGTGATTTGTAATCTTTGTACATATGAGTCTGAAATTCACAGAAGTTTTTTGAAGTATTTAAAAAAATCTACTCCATGTTAAATTCTGTTTCTGTCTGTGGTTGTGGAGTCCTATGAGCAAATGCTGCACGACGCACAACTTTAAACTTGTACAAACACAAATAGAAAACCTGACGCAATGAAGCCATCATCACAAATGTCACCAGGTGAAGTGTCAGGCTTTAAAGTGTGTCTCCACCTGCGTCTGACGATGAGAGAGTCACCATCGGCCTGGACCAGGAATCAGCCATGTGACGCATTTTTCACCTGTTCAGAATGCAGTGTTATTGGCTTGTTAACCACCCACTGCCAACCTCCTCTTCCCGTCCCTCTCAGCTCTCCCCTCTATCTTTAGACATGCCTAGCAAACTGTTTCACGCTCTGTCACTTCAACGACGCCTGAGAAACCCTCTCTCTCTCCACAGCTCTCCTGTAGACAGATGCGCCTCGCTCTACCCATTACTCCTTTCTAATAGGAACCAGTTTTTCCACCAAACAACAATCTTCCCCCCCAAAAAATCTCCATTTCAGCAAATCTGTGATTTCCTAACCATCATCTCTGGGCACCTGCACCTCTGAAAAGCCCGACCACTTCTTCTGTGTGTTCAGCACATTTGCAGGTCGAACTCAGGTGGAATTGGGTTTTGATGAGAACTAATTTGGTGCTGTTTGTGGCGGCGCCGGCAGGTACCTGGACCAATTAGGCGGGAATGAAGGAGACGGATGGAGAGAGAGGGAAGTGATGAGAGGAGAGGAAAGAGAAAAGGATGAGAATATTTTAAAGTCCGATGGAAGTCATTTCCTCATTTTGGAGTCATCGAGGCTGTGTGAGTGTGTGTGTTTGTGTGTGTGAGTGTGTGTCTGCGGGTGTGATTTGCTTTGCATTATGATGAGTGTTCGGGGGTGGCGGAGTGTTGACATGCAGAGCACAATGCCTCCGTAAGCAACAGGATAATGAATGCATCCGGGCTCCCACGTTCAAACACAACCAGCGAGGCTGTTTACTCTCTTAACAGACAATGTTCCTCTGATTTTGTAATTTCCCTCCGACCAGGTGAACGCACGGGCGAGAGCGAGTGCACAGAGTGTGCGTTTGTTTGAACGAGTGTGTGTGTGTGTGAATGCTTAGATGCAATTGTTGGCAGTGTGTGTGTACGTGTGCGTTGTGTGTCTGTGTGGCGACAGACTGTAACAGTGTCGAGTTCTACCGAGCTGCCAGGCTCAGAAACTCATTTAGGCTGCAGCTTCAGTTCAGAAGAGGCCCGAGGCAGCCGTTCCTCCAGGCTGACGCTGAGGATGGCTCACATTTTTACCCCGTTATCAGAGCTGCTCTCTGGGCTGAGCCTGGCGGGAGGCCTGGCTGCCTCGCCGTTCCTCCAGGCTAGACAGATAGCAACCAATCACTGGCACCAAAGAGACTATACCCCTACAGCTCTGGTATTAGCATATCCAGGTGTGTGTGTGTGTGTGTGTGTGTGTGTGTGTGTGTGTGTGTGTGTGTGTGTGCGTGTGCGTGTGTGTATGTGTGTGTGTGTGCGTGCTAATCAAAATTCAGTTGGGATGCTCAGTGTGCAACGCGTGTGGGCTTAGTCTGAGCTTAACTCTCGGTCAAACTGTTGTGTTTGATCGCATTTTGTTTACTATTGTCGCCCTTATCATCTCAGAAGCACACGCACACACGCACAGACAAAGCTTAATCACAGCAGCCCATGTGTGCACTACCTTCACAGGTCCCTCTCATCTATCTGGTGGCACATGATTTATGTATAAAATTATTTTTCTGCTACAAAGACACACACACACACACACACACACACACACACACACACATACACACACCAGGATGCACACATACTAACACACGCAGTCCGTCATCGTATTTATGACAGCAGGAGCCCTGTGCCAAGGGGATATTGGACTTTCTCTTCAGTTATCAATGTTTCACTTTTGATTGATGACCTTTATTGTAATTATTTATTGAAAGGCAGGAACAGGATAATTAGAAAAGGTTTGGAGGGGAGGAAAGTGCTGATCCGGTGGGAATTCCGAGGAGGAAACCGGAACGCTGAAGGTGATAAAGTTCACGGATCTCCTCAGAATTCCGTGTCAGCGAACATCGAAGGAGGGGGGGGGGGGGGCGGCTGCGAGTGGAATCAATGATCAGAGCTAATGGCATACTAATGATGTAACTACTCCTACATACAGCACAGGCATAGGGAGAGAAGAGAAAGAGAGAAAGAAAGAAAGAAAAAAAGAAAAAAAGAAAGAAAGAAAGAAAGAAAGAAAGAAAGAGAGAAAATGATTACATAGACCCTCTTGAGGTAAACACCAGGGACACATAGGTCATGATCACTAATCCAAACCAGTCTCAGACACGGTTAAAGGAGAAATTACGCTGGAGACTTAAAAAAAGAAGAACCACAGTTTGGGGATTTGCTGTTTGTGCTCTGTCTCCACTTTGCAGCAGGAGAGAGAGTGATCACCGAGTAAATGTGGTTATCAAAGTCAAACGCGAGTTATTTAGCTGCGGCGCCGAATCGGACTCTCTGGAGTGAAATTGTTGTTTTATCTTCCGTGCTGCACATTTCGGAGCTTGTCGTTATTTCACTGTAATCACAGACTTGATGTACACGCACCGATCAGCCACAGCGTTAAAACAGGCAACTGGTTTTAATGCCGGGGCTGATCGGGGCGTGCATCACTTTCATGGGAGTTTGAAGCCGCGGCAGATAACTCACAACTGCTGATTTATGATTGTTAATGGTGGAAACATAAAATCAAAGTAATGTAAGTGTCACAGCTGCTCTCAGAACTGTCACTGATCGAGGTCATGACTCTCGTGCAATTGCCGCGAAGCTCTGCAGCTGAACTGGTAACTGACAAACCGGTAACTCCTCCACATAGCAGCTGATGGGAAACAAGACTGAACTCTGTGGCCCTGCTTAGTGGCTCTGTGAGACTCGTCTTCAGCACAGTGTTGCTTCACATCACGTGGGAGAAGCTATTTATGTGATTTAATGAAAGTGTAATAACAACAAATGTCTTTTGCAGAGCGGAAAAAAATGACTTTCTCAGTTGAACTTCAAATGGGAACGGCTGCTGCACTCAATATCAAAACTTAACTCCATCAAATGGTTGAAGACCAACAACTGATATCACTGATTTTTTATATCTCAATAGTTATAGTGCATACATGAGACGATCCAGTCAAGACACAGGACCACACCCTTTACCATTTAAACAAATCAGTTCCAGAGTTTTGGGAACTCACAGAGACTTATGGGATCAAACGTAACTTCAAAAAACGTCAAAATATCAAACATGTTTGATTTTTAAGATTTGAAATTGGGGAGACTCCATATCAGTCGATGACATTAAGATTGTGTCTGTCAACCCCTCACACTACAGGATCTGGATTGGGCCAGATATATTATAGCTTGGTGTGACTTCAATATAAGACAAAGTAAGCTACATGCTTTCTCTGACCATGCTAATGCAGTGTTACTATAGAGTACTCTATACTTATCTGATCATTCTAAATTCAAATTTGGTCATAAACCATTTGGATTATCAAGGTTTTTAAAATTCATCCCAGAGGGAACATGAATGTGTGTATCCCTGTGCCACAAACCACCAGAAGTTTCACTCTAAACCTACATCTCTGACCTCTTGGTGGCGCTATAGGGACAAGACAGGGACATCCAAAGTCACATCATCTGGGAACGACTAATGTCTCTCGTGGGAAATCTAGAGAATATTTGTTGAGATACTGTACATGATTTCATTCTGTACCAAAATGGTGGATTGTCGTCCCCTATAAAGCCAGGATGCTAATATGACTAAAAACACACACAAACACACAGACGCACAAACTATGACTACGTTACAGCCTTTCTCTTTCCCAGCTCTACCCTGTGTCATCATTACCACCAACAACTGGCAATTAGGAAGCAATGCAAATTCCACCTAATTAGCTAGACACCAAATTGCATAGGTGACCTGTGAGATTAAAAAACAACTCCCTCAATTAATAAACCCCTTTCAGTGTAATATCATAATGTACTGATTCAGTTTTAACCCATTTAAAAGAACAACACTCATTCATTAGCTTATGTGTTCGCCGCCCAGCTACAACACTGTGACACGCTGAAAGTAGAACACAAGCAGTGTAAATCATTGGTGCAATTTTATGGTGCGACACAATGTAATGATCCATAATTCAATCAGTGCAGATAGACCCCAGTTTAAAGATGAATTTTTCTACTACAGCTACATGAAAGATTATCATTTGCACGTGTGTGAGGCCTTTTAGAAAACCTGGTCAGGCATGCACACGACCAATAAATCGGGATTCTGCAGCAGGAACGTCGGTTAACCCAATTCACAAAACCAGATTATTACTTTTCTCGACATTAAAGACATGCGCTTACCACAGAGAGCTCCCAGTATCCCAGACGTTCACTTGTTTTATCGGCCTTTGATTTCCTTTGACAGGTTAATGGGTTCGGCGAAACATGGTTAACCCAATGTAAACTCCCCCCCCCCCCCCCCCCCCCCTTCGCCCCGGAGAAGCCCGCTACTTAGACCGGGTGCGTGCGCTTAAAGTCATATTTTTTGTCAGGTCTTTAGGAGCGTGTCAGAGAAACAACTCAGTGGGAGGAAGGAGGAAACGAGCACTGGAAGACGTGCACTGTTGCGTCCAAAATAAATCTGTGTGAATGCCAGAGGAGCCCGAACAAATCAGAGTTGAATTTACTGAGCGGCGCGGTAGAACTACCAAATGAGTCAAACTCTGCTAGCTGAGCAGTGCAGGCTTTACAAAACTGAAACCCATTCGCATGAGGAACTCTCCCACTGCAGAGTCTGTCCTCTCATCCGCTCACTGCATCATCAGTCTGAACGCTCAGGGAGAAGAAGCTCTTAAAGCCGCAGCCTCAGTCACGATACACAAGGAACATCCTTAAAAACATGTATTCATCAGGGCTTACTGGTTTGTTTGTCAGTGTTTGACTGATATGTTATTGCTACCAGGCTTAATTTGACTGTTTATAAAGATGGACGACACATCTCCACTTCCTCCCACTATCTAGATATGAAGCTGAAATATCTTTGCATCTTAAACTCATTTGGATCCAGAGTCTGCACATTAGCGAATGGGGGATGGTCCCGCAATAGAAAGGCCCTGTTGACACACGCATTCGACCAATCGCGTGTCAGGCTCCCCAGTCAATCATGATGTTTTTATAGCGTTAAATTACAAAATCATTTCAAACTTACAGGAGAAATCAGCTCTTGAAGAAATATCAGCATAAGAACTACACCTAAAGTTATACAAACTCTGATTTGATGTGTACTTTGACCTTTTAGTGTTCAATTCATATGACTCTCTTGGTGACCAAGATGTTTTGGCTTCACTTTTGGGATCCGTCATGTCGTCCATCTTTATAAACAGTCTAAGCTTCATATAGACATCCATCAAATGAACTGACTGAAATTAACGGAATGAAGAATTTCCTTTTCAAGCACAGTGGATCCTGAACGTTGTCTTACTTTCTGTAATAAATTATATCTTTAAAAAAACATGAAATGTGAAAAGGAGACAGTATAATAAAAACACATCTAAGTTCAAGCTCTACTGGACTGATGGACCCAGGACGTCACTGGTGCAGTTATTGCAACGGAAACTGCACATGTGTGAGAAAGATAAAGGAAGAAGTCTGATTCAAAACCAGGGACCAAAAAAAAGGGAAAATCTGTCTGCTGCCAGGTGTAGCATGGTGCCCACAGTCAGGGAACAGGCACTTCCCAGACAACTGAACTGGTTGAGTGCATCGGGTCTGGTGTGTTGCAGCAGTCCCAGTCATTTCTATGGTTTCCTTTTCGTGTCAGAAACTGTGACTGATGTGAAACGGACGTCATGCAATTTCAAATCACCAACACAACCCCCCCAGTGCAGGTCTGATTTGAACTGGGTTACTTTCTTTATCCATGATGTACAGAAACCTGCTACATCAAACCACATTTCAAAATGATGAAAATATGGATGTATCACAAAGAGTTGTGTTGAACAAACAGTGTTTTCCATCGCATACCAGAGTAAACACATGCCTAATGCAGTTTACCCCATGGCACTAGAGAGGTTCATTTACTTTATCTGCAGGGGGACCAGCGTTTCCGTGATTTCCTCATTGCTTTTATAATGAAAAGTGTAATGCTTTGTGCAGCAGGACATGGAATAATATGATGACTGCGTCGACTTTGGACACCAAACTGTGGGAAAGATTTTAAATTAGCACAAGGTTCGGACACCCCCTCCCCTTGCCAAAATATCATAAATAAACAGACATAAGCGTGGACACAGTTAAATGATTATTTTCCTCTGGAACAGATCTCACACTCCACAGGTGAAGACTGCAGCAAAGGAGACGAGGTAGCGACAGATACTGCAGGAACAAAATCATCACACAAGAATTTTACCAATACTTACCTCCCGAACGTACCCAACCTTTCTCCGACACATTTTTTGCCTTATCTTTTCCTCCCTCCAGCTTTTATCTGACTGGTTTTTGAGGAAGGGCGCGTGCGGCTTCCTCAGTAATGTGACATTTAGACAAATTCACTCGGCACACTGGCAGGACGCTGCCTCCACTGTGCACGACGCTGAAATGTCTGCAAATACTTCTCAGAGAGAGAGTGTGTGTGTGTTTATAATATGCACATGTGTGTGTGCTTAAAACCAGGTTGACAATCTGTCTGGGTGTGAGCGGTGCGGGTTCTGCTATAGGTGCACACACACACACACACACACACACACACACACACACACACACACACACATGCACACTAGCACAGATGCGGCTTTAGCGTTTGGCAGACAAGCCGCAGCCTCTTTAATGTTTGTGTTCCCGGTGATCCTCCTTAGTCACACGGCAGCGCAGGAGGGCCTCTGATATTGTTGAAACAGAACTTCTCCCTCTGAAAAACCTACAGGACCCAGCTGTGTTACTGGACCTGCAGCCATTATCTCCCTTTTTGATGCTCTTGCCTCCATCTTGCTTTCCACTTCCATGTGTCTTCCTCTCCGCGTCTCGCCCATCACTTCCCGCTGTCACCACGGAGCTCCATCATCAGATCTGACTGGCTGTGAACGCTGAGACAGACGGTCATGGGGAAACGCTTCCATGAGTCACAGCTGAGAACATGGAAACATGACAGCCAGGTTTCTTTTTTCACATGCAGTTCAAGAAATCCCTTCTTTTTTTTTCAAAGATGTAAGAATAGACACAAGCTGTTTTCAGACATGCACCGACATTTTCCTGAATTTTTTACGGGGGGGGGGGGGCTGAATGTGAGAAAGCAACTGTGCGAGTCCAGAAACTGAAAAAAGAATTCAAATATCTCAGAATGATGAAAAACAAAGGTGACGAAAATGCAAACTTGGAAAGACAACAAGATCTGAGAGCTTTTGGTGGTACAAACTAAAAAAAGGACCTAATTTCCCTCGCATTCTCCAGAGCAGCACCACAGAAAGTCACACACAGATACACAAGTCAGCAAAGCCAACCACAATGCAGTGTTTAGATTGTGTGGACGTGGGAAGACGCTGAGCAAAGGGCATTAATTCTGATATGGGGACACAAGAAAGAGGTAATGCAATGAAATTGGGATCGAGAGACAACTGAAGAGGGCAACTTCACCCCAGAGAGAGGAGGGAGAAACTCAAAAAGGGACAATTTAGTGGAAATGAGTGTGTGTGTGTGTGTCTGTGTGTGTGAGGGGCAGCAGCGCATGCAAAATCAAGGTGCTCGCACCTCAATCAGTGTGAGTTCAGATGGAGGGTGACGGAGTGCAGCAGAGGGGATGATAATGAGAAGCGTTTAAAAGGGAGGAAGGAAATTAGACGAATCATTGGAGGCGTCTCTCAGGTAATTTTCAGTTTTGGGGTCTCAGTTCGATTCCATTACAGTTTTTCCTCAATCTCTCCATTTTTTTTACATCTTTCCAAGCTGAACAAAAGAGGGAAGAAAATGATTATGGTCAATTTAATTTCTCAACCTCCAAATTGATTTAGTGGAACCTGGCGGCGGCTGCGAGCTGACCCCTGAATTCAGCTTATCGTGCTTCTGCTGTGCGCCGTCAAACAGACGGGATTTCCGATCAGCGCAGAGTTATGACCTGACTACGCTAAGATGATAAGATGATTAAATATCTAATTCACTTTAGATCATTAACTTTAATCTGCTTATACTTAGGGAGGCAGCAGAGGCGGAGGGGGAGGAGAGGGAGGGAGCGGGAGAGAGGGGAGGAGCTCAGTGCTCTGGCTTCCATCTTTCAATATTCATCATCGGGATCAGATTTATCTTCAGCGTCCATCTGAGTGAAGGCAGAGAAACAAACAGAGTAGAACAAATCACCCTGGACGAGGAGGACACACTCACATGCACAGTGCGGATGCCTGTTATTATCCCATCATCCATCTGCTGCTTTATTTCCTGTGCGGCTGACGTCAAACCAAACCACTTCCTCCAGTATGTCAAAGCTTTTAACATTGATGAGACTGTGTGTCATACTTTCTAACATTTGTTTCTTATGCAGAAGCATAAAACCTGTTGATAGGTGATTGCATTGGTGATAAAATTGTATTACTTTATTTATTAAATAATAAATTACCTTGTAGTTATTGTTTCAATCCAAAGGGGCACAGTAGAACTCACCTGGGACCATACAGCTCACCTGAGGCTTCGGCTGGTGGCTCTTTCCTGTTGGAAACCCGCTCTCTCTCTTCTGGGTTGCCCTTTTACACTTTAATATCCAATTAAAATAAAGGCAATAATGCCCAAACCCTTATAACCCTAATCCTAACCCCTAAAGTGTGTGTAAATAGGTCCCTCACCTGGAGGCACACATATGGAGGCCTGTAAGACCTCTGCAGCGGCTGCAGGTTCAGGTCTGTCCCGGCCCTCTGCTGCCTGTCGTCTCACATTCTCTTTCCCATTTTACTCGCAACATCCGCTGTCCTTTTAAAACATTAAGATGAAAAATGCCCCCCCCCCCTCAAAATATGTAATGGGTTCTTTCTTGGCCCGTGTCCCGTACTTCCTAAAAGTTACTTTGATATCTGTCGGAAAAGTTTTTTGTAATCATGCGGACAAACCAACCTAACAACCAACAGGGTGAAAACATAACCACCTTGCTGCAACTGACGATCCAATTTCTGAACCCAACCATATGCTGCAAAAAATGTAAATTAGAGAAAAGCTCAAATGTTCTGTTCAAAGCCAAGTTTCATGTTTTCAAGCTTTTCTCTTCCTGCTCCAACAATTAATCGCTTGAGCCATCGTGACGTAGTCAGAGTTGTTGGAAGCTTCGGATGATGTGGCCTGGTCACATTTTTCACGTACAAAGTAAAGTTTGAATCTTCATATTCAAACTGAACTATCATTGGGTTCAGTGCAGGATTCCTCTGATTATTATTGGCTACAAAACCATAATCATTATACCAGGAGCAGCCAACTTGGGGGATATTTGTGGCTTCCTGTGAGATGAACATTCTTTATATTTAAAATTCTGTAGCATTTTTGGCAATACTGTAAAATATTGCAGCTTAAATTATTCTAATTCAGTCATTCTTTTTTCTCTATTATAACTTATTATTACTTAATTGTACATTGAGATTTTTATGTTGTAGGTATTTTCAGGATTTCAGATATTTTAATTTACTGGAAAATGCTCCTTTGACTCATGTTGCATTATAGTTCCTCACTTTATTTAATTAATATGGTGCCACACTTTTAAATGTGTCCTTTTATTAAATCTACGGCTTTGTACAAGGCCACAGCTGTTGAGCAGAATGTTACACTTAGCCGTTATGTAATTTCCACTGATTATGTGTTTGTCAGACCTTGATGAAAACTTACAGTCAATAAGCGTCTGCTTGCTTGTTTGCCGTTATGCCTGAGGAATAAATGTAATAATATTATCCCACCTGAAGACAGAGTGCCTTAGCCCTTTATTTTTTTCCACGGCTGTCTGCGCCGCTCAATATCTAAACACACCTGGAATCCTATTTTCAGGGAAAATAAACAGTCCTCTACTTTCTCTGGGTTTAACGTGGCATGGACACTTCGGACAGACCTCAAATTAAGGGACTGCATGTTGGCAGTGATCCCACTGGAATCAACTGTACCCACAACTGATACGGCAGAGAGGCAGACGTTTGTTTTCATGTCCTGAGAAGATACCTTGGCAGGTCCATAGCAGGACTGAAACAGAGCTTTGGTTACAATCTGCAATCTGCTCATGGCACCGAGACAACCCTGAGGCCAGACTCTGTTTCTATCTTTGGAACAATATTGTATTTGCCAATCAGTCATGCCAATAACGTGTAATTGACATAAGTTGGAGGTTGTGTAAGAAGGCGGAGGGGGTGGGGGCTCCGATGGAAGCGGCGACACAGATGAGAGGAGGGAACGTGGGACTCGGAGGTGAAAACCACCAACAGCCCAGTAATTATTGTCCATTTATTCCAAGGGAGATAAGTGGTGTGACAGAGGATCGTGTGGATTTCTCTGTGTGAGAACCCGATGCCATGTGGCTTTCAATGAAAAGAAGGAGCGACACGGCGAGGTGGCGCGAGGGAGGAACAGAAAGTGGTAGAAGGGAGAATAGAGAGAAATAAAGAGAGGGGGAAGAGGGTGAGACAGTGTGAGGTTACGTGGCTTCCATTAGCCGTCCGTTGTGTTCCAAGAACTGGAGCAGCAGCTAGATCAGATTGCACGACACTCAAACAAAGACATCGGTTATCTGAGTCCTCCGCCATTGTACCCGCTAAATTTCCCCAGGCAAATGTTGACAAAGAAAATTGATATTGAGCGCAATATTATTCTCCACTGATCACAAGGTATTTCCTCCACCAAAGGCCGGGATCTGTGATGTGTGGCGTTCATCTGAATTCACAGGAAACTGAGCCTCTGTCTGGTGAAGAAGGTTTGAAATAGTTTCTCCCATGTGCACAAAATGAAACTTTTTTATAAAAATACAAAATTACTAGTGTGACGGAAGTTTTACCGACATATTTCTAATTACAGATTTGTTGCTTTGATGATCATGTTTTACCTGATGCAACAAAATAAGTAAATTCCCGCTTGTTTGCGACCCATCAGCTATTGAGCCCACGTAATCTCCACCAATCAATACACGTCCAGTAAACAGTAGACAGTGGTCATGTTTAGCATTTTAAATAAACCCCTAATCATTAACAACCGCCTTCGAAACATGAGGTAATCCAATTCTCTGCAGGCGCGCCCCTGTGGACTCTAATCCCTCCTGTCTGTGAGAGAGAATTAAGCATTAAACCCAACACACGCATACAAAACACAAGATCTCTAGCAAAAAAAAGTTCAAGGGTCAACTCGTCACTATAGGAAATAACAACCCTGTAGGGAAGGGAAAAGTACGACACACAGACAAACAAACACACACACACACAAGCACACACTCAGAAATGTAAACACTCGCACAGGAATGTTTGAGCAGTGTGACAGTGATGACATGTGGCAGGTTAATGCTGGACCATGTTTCATTCAATCTACAATCAGACGCAATGCACACCTCCATTCAGTCTCCCGTCTGAGGCTTTCATGCTGTGACATTGTTTGTGCTTATTAGCAAATGACAGAATGTAGAATTTTACCTTTTTGAAATGTCCTCGAACAATATTCAAATGTTAACTTATAACATTCCCAGCAGCTTTAGCATATAGTAAGTGCTAATTAGCTACATAGAGAGTACATTAAGATGGATGCCGCCATCTCTCTTCATTTTGAGTAAGCACAGTATCAAGGGCCAGCTGATAAACACCCTCAACCAATCACGTCAATAATGTCATTTCACCCTGTTTTTATAGCATCAAATAACAAATTAAAACCAAACTTAACGCTAAAAATAACATTTTAATTTTTCAGTGTGATAACAACCTAAACTGACAAAGAAATTATTTAACGGTTTATGACCTATACTGCAGCCAGCCACCAGGGGGTGATCAAGATGATTTGGCTTCACTTTTGGAAGCATGTTGGCATTGTAGTTACCATCTAGCCCCACACAGCTGCTAGCGTGAACAGTTTGTGCCTTGTTACATGTTCACCAAGTTGGAAAGATGTTCTTAAAGAGCATAATCAATTTAAAAGATCGGATGCAGTGTGATGTTCCCTTGTAAAGCATAACAAAAAGTCAAGTTTATTTCATTACCATATAATAAAGATCATAATGTTTTCCTAACCTTAACAAAAGTCATTTAGTGGAGCCTGGATGTGGGACTGTGGATGTGAACCCCGGTCTCCTGTGTCAAAGTCCACTAACAAAAACAGCCCTGTCTGCGCTGACTGTGGATTTAACCCGGGCAGCAATTACATTTCCATTTGAACATAATTAACCAAACAAATGAATAATATATGAGCATAATGTCTCGGACACAGGGTTCAGAGAAGCACACTGACATCTTACAGCGTTCGCACTTCTCTGGATTCATACCGACACAATGACATGTAATGCACTTCACACATTCACAGCTATTAACAGACGTACACACACACTCACGGGCCGCGACCTAACATCGTGTATAAACCCGCACAAACATGCACACTCTCAAACTTCCCTATGTGAACTCTCTCTCTCTCTCTCAAACACACACACACACGCTCAAACACTAACACACTCTGGAATGTAGGAAATACACGGTGCCCAGTTTTGTTTTCTTTCTACAGTGTGCACTTCCCCCGTAGGCACATCCAAAGAAAATATTTGTGTCTGAAACACTCAGAGCATATTTCATTTCGGGGCTCCGTGAATGAAAAGAGATTACTAATTCGTTGGGTTTAATTTGTGCTCGTGTGTTTTATAAAAGAACAAACAAATATGCTGCAGCATTCAGAACATATGCAAGTTGGGAAAAGTTGCTTGTGCGTGTGTGCGTACATGTGTGTGTGTGTTAAGGCCCTATTGGCTATCATTTCAGTTTTTCTCTCTGTGGTATTCAGTCCTGACCGCTGGCTGAATGAAAAACAAAGCGAAAACAGACAGAACATGTCTGAGCACGATATGTGTGCAAGTGTGTGTGCGTGTGTTTGTTTGTGTTTGTCTGTCTGATGGACATTTAGGGGCTTGAGCGCAGATTCCCTCAAAAGTCCCACAAATTAACCCTGTTTAGCTTGTGTCAACACAAGAGTCGACTCTAATCCTCGGACCACTTGTTATTTTATTAAAGCACCGGGAACATATTTTAATTGGGGGCATTTCATGGGTCTCTTACATTTGTAAATATTTGCATGTGTGTGTAGGCATGCATTTGTTGTCTCTCTCTCTCCCTGTAAAGACATTGAATGCGACTACTGTGTATTTATCACAAGACAAACTTCATTAACAATGTGTCCGTGATACTTTCCCAGCACAAGAGAGACAAAGGGACACGGTGGCAGGATGTAATACACTCCTCAAAGCCTCTGGAAACAGTGTGAAAATATCCATCTAAACCGGATCATTATGCAGAGGCAACAATAAACTGGTTTTGATGATAAACAGACTGTCATATCTCTATACCCAAGCCAGAGGGCAACACACTCTGTGACATCCATCTTCTTTAAGTAACACCGCTCATAATGACACTGTGCATGGCGGGAGCAACACACACACACAAACACACACACACACACACAAATATACAAGTTAACACTCCCAAACACACAGTATTAATATTCTCAGTCGCTTTCTCTCTGTCTTACCAACACAGCAAGACACACACACACACACACACACACACACACACATGCACGCTCAAAGGAAATCTCCCAGTATTTAATACAACTTGGTAATGCCAGAGGCAAGGCAGAAGTCATAATCATGAGTATGTTTAACAGCAGTGTGACAGGCGGCTGCTGCTTCAGTGTAAGTAAAGAACATGTAAATAAGCAGGGTGAATTATTCAAGACCGAGCCCGGCTCACACATGCTGGCTGCCCGCACCCATTCAGCTGCAGTCATGCTGGTATAATCTCAGGATTCAGGAAGTGAGGGAGCGGTGGCATAAAAAAAGGAAAAAAAGAATCCATCAAGGTGCCAACATACCAAACCCAGACTGGGCCAAGCCGGATCTTTTTAATGTTTCGCCATACTGTAGTTTATTCACGTGGGACGATTTGCAAATTCAGGATTTGGTGATGCACATGTGGTGTCCACCAGGCTGTGGTGAGCTCAGAGGACATGTGTGTGTGTGGGAGGACAGAGGAGCTTATAGTGTCAGATGTGACCAGATGTAGAAGAAAAGAAAAGGAGGGGCGGAACAACATATCCATTAAGTGATTGATTGAAAACCCTTTTAAATTAACGATTCGTATTTTTTCATTATTCGGGAAATAAAATAAAAAAACATTCAATTGGATCGGACTTCTATCACGTGATATTTGTTGCTTCATAAGATCTTTCATGTGGCAAATGGCATCTGTCCCATTTCCAGATATTTTATGGTCCGAATCATCAGTTTATTTGACATCATGATCTTGGCTTTCAGCTACCAAGGGGCCCTGGGGCAAATCGTTTGAACTGGGCTCCTAGTAAACACTAAGATTGGTCATGTGTCTATTAAACTCAATTCCAGAAAACAAACTTGTAACAGCTGTGTAAAATTGAGGCAACGTGAAACAATCAGATGAAATACAATAACAACAGACACACGGAAACTTAAAGAAGATATGTGATACTGATGAATATTACCAAACAAGTTTTCAGTTGAAGCTGCGTAAACCAGTTGATGCACAGAAACAGCCTGAAGGGTTTGAGGCCCCTGGAGCTCCGGGGCCCTGAGGCAGTTCCCTGGTTCGCTCAGGTGATAATCTGGACTTGGCTGTAGAATATCCACCATAAGCAAAATCCCCCAAATAAAACATTTTCTGATTAACTGTCTGGTCTCCAAGAAATGAGCAGAGAATCAAGGGTTCCAGAAAGTCTCGAATAAGTGTCTCACCATTTCTAGTTTTGTTTGACCAACAGTAACAAAATCTATATTCCATTTGTAATGGCAACGCGAACAGAGAACAGCGGCGACTCCTCACCTCTGAGAAGCTGTGATAAAGGAGCATAAGAAACATGAAGCCCACACAACACATACTGGAAAACACCACCAGTGAGAAGAGGAATCCCAACACGCTGAAGCCAACTCACTAATGTTTTAAAAAAGACTCTTTGATCTCCGCCTGATCTTCGGTAGACAAACACAAAGAGGAACACAACTGAGATAAAAGCATCTATTTAAAGCAACGTGTTGTTTGTTTGCATCCCTTTGCTCTTTTTTTCAGGAAGTTGAGTCGATTAGCTAAATAAATTACTCACATGTTAAGCAGAGGATTAAATTGGTTGACACTTTCTAATGTCTCAACCTTTATTCCGGTCTCCTACTAATCGCTTCATTAGTGTTTAATGAATAACATACCGATGCCTTATTGATCAATTATCATTTGTGTCATAGATTAGACCTATTAACATTACAATAATTACAATAATACATTTACTTCTCACAATTTTGAGGTACTTGTACTTTGCATTTATACAAAACTGGGTAGATATTTTACTTTTTAATTGTATTTTTTATTATTACTTTTCACTTAATAATTACTTAGCAGTTTCAATACGTCACATTCTGCAAAATCAGGGATAATTACACAGTAATGCATCGATAATCATAATCCAGTGATATAAAATATACATTAAACTAAAATGTGTCATTCATCAAATTTTGTTATATTACTTTTGGTACTTTAATTATATCATTATGTTAATTCATGACTGGACAGAATAATTTAGACTGTGGTATTTGCAATTATCAATGCCATTACTTCTGTTTCACTCATTTTTATTATGTAAATTAAAAAAAGAGAAATTTACTGTTAATAATTTTTTCTTTAAACCACATCTAACTACTCATGATTAAGTGAACTGTGCAGAAAGTATTGATATATTTGTGAAGAGTGATTTTAGCCTAACTGATATCTGCCCGACATGAACTAAAAGTTATGACAGGTGGTTTCAGGTGGAGGAGTAGAGATCCACATCCACCTGGGGAAATCATGCACGCCGAGATCGTGGAAAAGCACACAGGCAATTCCAGCCTGACTAAACACACATCACATCATCAGCCCAAAACCACTCAAAGGGAAAATATACAAGCCTCATTCCTTATCAAGCTCATTCACCATGAGCCAATGCTGGGTTCCCACCCGGGGGCCTGCTGATTGGACTGATCTCCCTGACTGAGCTTCGTTTGAAAAGATAAGAATCCGAACTGGTCATTTTGCTCTGACACAAGATCACAATAAACATCTGCAAAAGCAAATGCATGAGTATTGCAGCTGAACATCTGGGATGTTGATGGAAGGGGGAAAAGAAAGGGTAGAGTCAGCTGTTTTTGGTGAAGCCACTGGGATGTGATCCACACCCAGCAGTGGAAACACCCCATCGTAGATGTGATTAGTCAAAACATGCTCCACCATAACGGCCCGTGGGAATCACACACACATGCCTGACAAGCAGTTTGGGTTGCATCGGACGGAGCCGAGCAGGACTCAGTGCTGGCCACCAGCGGTAGTAACGCGAGAAGCAGCGTGAACCACCAGCAGCGGTTGATCTGATGGTTATCAGACACTCCTGTTTTATCACAAGTGACTCAGTGTGGAGTCTTGCACAACTCAAACCGGCGATGACTACAATGTTATTGCTTGTGGTTGGAATGTGGGAGTAGCGCTCATAAATAAGATGAGGAAATCCTTTTATTGATTTCACAATTGTTAAAAACAAGTTCCACATGAATTGAATTTCACATTGAATTCAGGAGAACTGCAGGATTTATGTCCATGTTTTGTACAATAGACTGTAAATATAGAGAAATGACAAAAGTGGAGCCAAAGCGTCTCCATTGCCCCTTGCTGGCTGGCTGCAGTTTAGATCATAAACGTCCTCCATGTTAATGAATGTGATCGCACTGCGGCTTGCACGCCCACTGAATTGTCCAGTTATTTGTGTTTTAACCTGTTTTTTTCAAATTTTATTTGATGTTATAAAAAGACAATTCATAACACCATAACACAATACAAATACACGTTTTAAGAGGTAGAGATTGCAATATATTGCAGTTCTCAGTCATCCGGGTCAAAGTATCTTCAGAGGTTCTACATGGAATCACAGGTATCAACAGCCATTCTCACCTTGACTCAGGAGACCCACGTTGGCCAGGGCGGTCAACGACCTGCATGTTTAACATAACGACTCTCAAGATAAGTAACAACCCACAGAGGTTACATACCTGAAACCTGCCACTGTACTACATTAGAACTGAAGAAGCCTCTTGGATGAGAAAATAAATGTCTTTAAGAAACACTTGCTTTAATTACTTCAAAAACTCTTAATGTGACGTCAGTGGGAATATAACAATACATTTTCACATTTTATACCACGAAAACAAAATTATTTAACTTAATGCATTTTATAATATAAATATTGAATGATTCTCATTCCCATTAGTAACTTAAAATAGTTACGTGTCAACTCCAGTTTGTCATAAATACCACCAACCAAAGCGTTTCAAGATTTGGGTAAAACTGCAGGAGCCCCTTAAGAGTTCACTCATTTCAGTTTTTGTTTGAAATTACTGAACACATTTATGAATAATGAAATCACCACAAAGTAAATGCTACACAGAGCCTTCTGGGCCACAGATGGTTTGGGGCAGCATGGTGATCCATCCTCGCCTGAAGCAGTGTATTGTTTATACGCTCTAATACGTTTTGTAAAGCCTCAAAATGTATTTGCTAATTAAGTAGCTACAGCTCTTAGATAAATGTAGCTGGAAAGTATTGATCTACACCTGGATAGTAGGAGGATGAGGAGATGTGTCGCTCACCCATAGAACGACTCTGGCTCCAGAAGAAAATATATCATACATTTTCTCCATTGAAACTTCAGAAAGAGGGCTTTTAGCGTGGAACCAGGTGGACCAGCTATGAGATGAGAATACTTTTCATTTAGTGTTTAGTATCGTAATCTGGTGTAGTAGTAGCGTTGTTGGTGATATGGTACAGTGTTTCATTCCTGACTGCAATTATGGGAAATCTAGGTTTTCTCTGTTGTAACTCTGAATGATCATAGACGGTCATAACGGATTATGATACCTATCTACTCACGTACCTACCTACCTATCTATCTACCTACCTTCTTACCTACTCACCTACCTACCTACCTACCTACCTACCTACCTACCTACCTACCTACCTACCCAGCTACCTATCTATCTACCTACCTTCTTACCTACACACCTACCTACCTACCTACTTACCTACCTATCTACCTACCTACCTACCTTCTTACCTATCTATCTACCTACCTACCTACTCACCTACCTACCTACCTACCTATCTACCTACCTTCTTACCTATCTATCTACCTACCTACTCACCTACCTACTGTTAAGCGTGTTCGTTTATGCTAAATATGAGAAGATGAGCCGAACTCGGTTTGTTCAATCAAGTATTTATTTAGAAAGCAATGAAAGGTAACAATCAGCAAAGCAATGGGCATCCAACAAGTCGCATCAGAACATGAGACCCATCAGAACGCATCAAACAGCCGGCGCCTGTCTATTTTGTAACAGTAGATCTTGGTTCTTCCTCCTCGAAAGTGCGCAGGCGTAGCCCCTCCTTCTTGGCTTTGGAATAAGGAAGTGACAAGTCTCAAAATGTTCATCTCTTGACCAGCCTTGACACAGCTGATGGCATGTGGGCCAACGGTGTTGACAATTGGAGAGAAGATTATTGTGTTCTTGCTATATCAAAACAATGTTCTGTTTGTACAGACATTCAAAACAATTTAACCAAAACAACGAAACAGCATTGTGACACAGACACATTCTAATTTTCAAGATTAAACACTTAGGAAAGGGTTATTATTAATCATTTGCGTGAAGGCCTTATCTGGCTCAAACTACTTCTATCTTTATTCATTTAGAGTTGAGTTAGACACAGACTATAGATAAAATATTGAAATCCTAACACTACCTACCTACCTTCTTACATATCTATCTACCTACCTACTCACCTACATACCTACCTATCTACCTACCTACCTTCTTAAATATCTATCTACCTACCTACTCACCTACATACCTACCTATCTATCTACCTACCTTCTTAAATATCTATCTACCTACCTACTCACCTACATACCTCCCTCCCTACCTACCTACTTTCTAACCTACCTATTTACCAACCAACCAACCGAGCTACCCACCTATACACTTAACAACCCTTCTATCTATATATTTATTTATCGATCTATCGATCTATCTATCTATCGATCTATCTATCTATCTATCTATCGATCGATCGATCGATCGATCGATCTATCTATCTATCTATCTATCTATCTATCTATCTATCTATCTATCTATCTATCTATCTATCTATCTATCTATCTATCTATCTATCTCGCCACTTTCTATTGGCTGTGTGCGGATGACGCGGTCGTTACGTGTGAACCAGTAAATTAAAGCGACTCTCCCTTTCACCGTGTTTTCATAGAGAGAGAGAGAGAGAGAGAGAGCGAGCGAGGGAGGGAGGGAGAGAGAGAGAGAGAGAGAGAGAGAGAGAGAGAGAGAGAGAGAGAGAGAGAGAGAGAGGGAACGAGGAGAGAGAGAGAGGTTGGTAGAAAGGTAGATCTCTTCTTCTTCTTCTTCTTCACGCTTCATCCGGGGATCGCAGCTCCATGGAGACGCAGTGAGTCTGTGCGGCGGAGCCCAGGAACCAAAGTAAAGTAACCGGGGGAGGGTCGGCCACGGGAGGGGGGGTGTCAGCGAGCGAGCGGTCACAATGCGTCTTTCACGGTGCTGAGCGGTTGTGCTGCTGAACGATGAGCCAACTTCGCCGGTCGCCTCTCAGCGGACCGAGCCACTCTTGAGCCCGCGACAGAACCCACCGAGTCCTTCCTGGCGGCGGGAGGAGAGCGAGCATGAAGAAGCCGAGCTCCGCGCTCCATGCCGTCGGCTTGACTGGGAAATGGTAGCGTGCTGTGGGGACCGCACTGGGAAGGAACATGGTCGAGAGGAGCAGCAAATTCTTGTTGATCGTCGTCGGATCCGTGTGTTTCATGCTGATCCTCTATCAGTACGTGGCCCCCGGGGTGATCAATTTCGGATCCCCGCACGGGTATTTCACGGAGGAGGACGAGGGGGACATCTTCCCCACTCCGGACCCCCACTACGTTAAGAAATACTACTTCCCCGTCAGGGACCTGGAGAGGACGATGGACTTCGAAATCAAAGGCGAGGACGTGATCGTGTTTTTGCACATCCAGAAGACCGGGGGGACTACGTTCGGCCGGCACCTGGTCCAGAATGTCCGCCTGGAGGTCCCCTGCGACTGCCGGCCGGGCCAGAAGAAGTGTACCTGCTACCGGCCGAACCGCAAGGAGACCTGGCTCTTCTCCCGGTTCTCCACCGGCTGGAGCTGCGGCTTGCACGCCGACTGGACCGAGCTCACCAACTGTGTGCCGGGGGTCCTCAACAAGAAGGAGAACAAGCTGATGAAGCTGAGGTAAGACTGGGGCGAAGAGTTCTCCCTTTGATTGGCTTCTTATTGAGAGGGAGATGAAGTGTGGGGAAGTAACCTGTAGTCACAAAGTGGGACTCTGTGATGATTACATCACTTTAACTTTAAAACTCCAGTCCCTTCTTATCAAATCTCCTTTTAGATAAGCATTCCAGGGATGCCACAGTGTAGAGAATACCTCTGAAGGTACAACAGTCAAACTCTAAAAACACAAGCAGCATTTCTGTAAAATTAGTCTAATCACATTAAACAACAACAACAAAAAATCTAAAAGTTTAACAAGTGTAAAATTGCTAAGTTATCATGATTCTCTGACATCACACTGTGCGTGTCTGTGTCTGGTTTACAAAGCAGCCTTTAATGCAGGCTCCTTCCTCTGGAGAGGTCATTATAATACATCAGATGGTAAAATATTAAAGCGTTTCTTCGCACAAAATCTCAAAACTTTTACACGAGTGTGCAATGGATTTGTTGGTCAAATTTAAACCGAGGGAATGTTGCAAGGACGCAGCCTAACAGGAGGCAATAGAATGCTGCTATAACCTCAAGTCTGAAGACTGTGAACACATTCAAGTCCGACTATGTGGTTAATTGGTAATGTCACATTTGGTTTTCCCAAATCACAGGGTTCTGTCTTCATCGGGTCATTATTGTGTCGTGGGGTTGGGAGAACAGAGTGGGGAAGGTTTGTGTGCGGCTTTCTGAAAATAGCGGGTCTGATAATACGCGTTGAGAGACACATGTCGATTGACAATCCAGCCCGGTGCTGTCACAAATACCACAGGAGCTCAACAGTGGCTCTGACAACTGTTGATGGGAGCCAGTGTCGGGTTTGCCCGCCCATTGAGTCCCACACGGAGGATTTTGCTAGAATTTATTTGCAGGCGGTGCATCCAGGAAACATGCACTCCAGTAACAACCCCCCTCGCGGTGACTGCAAAGTATCCAGACACAATGTGCGTCCTTATTAAGTTATAACACATTTTCCTCTCCGCGGCGCCCCCCCCCATTGTTGTTGCCAACACATTGCATCCCTCACACAGACATATTGACGGCTGTATCACCTTCCATCTCACTGCACCCTTGTGGTGTACGAGTACGCCTGCTGAATGGGGTGTAGTGTCTTTGTCTTGCCTGAGCTTGTTCAATATTTAATTCTGGCGGTTGGATGATCAATAGGACAAAAAAGAGGGTTAGAAAAAATGTTGGGTTTTTTTTAGAGAGAGAAAAGAAAGAAAGAAGGGTTTTCCAGCCCTGTGCCTATCTGTCTGCAAGCCAGGGGCGGTGGAGCTGTCGGAGCTGTCGGGCCGGCTGCTGTGCTTCCCATGGCAGCGCAAACTGGGGGATCAGAGCTGCAGGCTGGGCAGGGCAGGGCCGGTGGAAGGGGGGTAGAATAGGGGGGGGGGGACCCTGCGGGGGTTTGGCTCCGCTCTAATCCGGGTGATTATTACCGCTGGGACACACACACATACACACCAGCGCTGGTATTTGCTGCTGGCGTCAGTCCTGATTCCCGTGGTCTCCCCCCGGTCATAGGTGATAACGCGTCCGGCCATTCTGCATGGTGCTGAGATATCACAGTGGATGCAGGATAAACGGCCTTTCATCACTTTGTGAGCACTTTTTCAAAGCCCAGATGTGTGTGTGTGTGTGTGTTTGTTTGCATGCGTGTGCACCTGAAGAGGCCAGGGGAACAGAAAGAGACAGCGAGGCAGAGTGGATGAGAGCGATCCACTGTGCGAGTGTGAGCGTAGCAGAGAGAGAGAGAGGATCTTGCCTCCGGTATAATCGACTATCCTATCACTCCTGACAGAAGGAACAAGGGACTATAAGCTTAATAGCACCCTGAAGAAAAACAATGCTGCTCCGTATTACACGCAGCTCCACTTCCACCGAGAAGTGAATCGCTGCGGCAATGAACTATGAAGAGAAACTGAAGACACACTCTGCGTCTCTGCTCCTATTTTTGTTTCTTTATCTGACTCATCGCCCGCTCCTCTCTGTGTCTCCTTCTGTCTGAGTGCGTTAGAAGACCTCGGCTCCCTCTTCGTTTGGCTCTCTCGTGTCGGTGCTGCGGTGCTCGTTTAGGGACATTTGTCTCGAGGGCAGTAGCAGTGTGGTGAAGAGGCCGGGGAACGTGTGAAAAAGATCATCTGTGTTTACTGAACAGTGGTGAGGGATTCCTTGGCACGGTGTTGTGTGCGTAGCCTTCAAATCGGCCGTGCGTATTACCAGTGTGGCGGAGATAAACAGTCTGTTGCTCCAGTCGATTCCAGTGAATCACACTCCACATACCTGACCACATAAGAGGAAATGGTTTGGAGCTGTGTCTTGAACTTCTCAGGAAAAGGGTGGGGTGGGGGGGGGGGGGGGGACCAAGCTGACAATCTAGAAATCTCTGACCACGGCAGCAGCAGCAGCAGCCGCACCTCTTGTTCTGAGATCTGTGGTTTCTCTCTCTGCAGCTGTGTTCTCATCCAACTGTCAAGTGCATTTTACACGAACGTCTCAAACGCTGCAAAAATAAAACGTGAATTAGGAACATTTCCATCAGCTGGATTTCACATAAATTCCATCTATTCTGAATAACAAAAAACACACACGTCCACAGGGTAGAAATGGACTTTTAATATCTATATTTAAGAATTGACGAAAACCCAGAGATGTGTTTAGGTTTCAGGCTGTAAATGATTGTTTTCATTATCAATCACCTGTTTCTAGAGCCCAGGTTGACGTGCTCACATTGATTGTTTTGTCCAAACATCAACACAACTCAAATTTATTCCATTTCCTGACATAGAAGCACAAGAAATCCGCAAATATGTATTCCTGCCAACCTGGAACTTGTGTGTAAATTGTAAAGCACAGTATAATGGCAGTGTAAGCCTGACAATTTCCCTTTGCATGAATGAAAGCGACAGTTGTTCTGGTATTTCTGAGCTCTCTGAATCTGTACAGCTCCTATTGAAGGGTTTTGTGTTGATACTGTAACGTTCACAGGGCCTGTTGTCGCCTGTATTGTGTCTTGAATCTGTACGACAGCACGATTTCTGCAAAATGCTTTTTTCCTCACAAGAGCATTAAAGCAGTTTCTCACACACATTCAGTTTATCATAAATTGTGGGAGAAAGAAAAAAGTATTCTTCGGTTTGGTCCGGTGACAAATGTCTCAGCTTTAGAGGAAGGAGCATTAAGAAGGAGCGAGCGGCAGTGAGATGAATGGTCGGTAACAGAAGAGAGACAGGTCCGTCTTTGATTTGTGATGAGGTGAGATGGAGATGAACTGTGGCATTGTGGGAGAAAAGAGCCCGCACTCAGCAGAGTGCCGCTCCGAGTTGATTTGTCATTTGCCACCTTCACATCAATTTATATGTTTTTCACTCATCCCACAGGACACCCCCCCTCCACCTACACACACACACACACACACACACACACACACACACACACACACACACACACACACACACACACACACACACACACACACACACACACACACACACACACACACATTAATGAGTGTGTAAAACAAACACTCAGACCCTAATGCAAGGCCTTAGAAATGAGGCCTCTAATTGGTTAAGGAGGTTCCTATCACTTTGCTCAAATTAGAGCTACACTCTCAGATGGCGGATACCATCTGTCCTATGTGAGAGTGTGTGTGTGTGTGTGTGTGTGTGTGTGTGTTCATATCTCGAGAGTGTGTGTGTTTGTTTTAATCCTAGTGTGTCATGGAGCGTCTTGGTAGGCGAAGTGATGGGGCTAATTTTACTGCCTCTATCTCGGTCCTCTCTCCAATCGCTCCCTGCTTTTCTCTCTCTATCTCTCTCTCGCTCTCTCCTGCCTCCTTCTCATCCCCTCTGCTTCCCCTCTAAAACACTTTGCCTCCTTCTCCTTCCATCCTTCCCTCCCTCCAACCCTCCGTGATGGTGTCACTCTCTAATCAAACAGCAGGCTTGCTTTCTGCTTGGTGGCTTTATGGCCGGGGGCTCGCACTTTCTCTCTCACTCTCTCCTTCACTTTACCCCCCCTCTCTCGATTTTCTCCTCTCTCCATCTCTACCCCCTCTGTCTTTCTTTCTCTCCCTTCCCCTCCGAGCGTGAC
The DNA here is from genome assembly GCF_947347685.1 of Pleuronectes platessa. Classification (NCBI taxonomy): domain Eukaryota; kingdom Metazoa; phylum Chordata; class Actinopteri; order Pleuronectiformes; family Pleuronectidae; genus Pleuronectes; species Pleuronectes platessa. Next base: position 8,165,241 of record NC_070636.1, on the reverse strand, counting down.
TACTGCATTAGAGGAAATGTCTTTTCATGGAAGATTTGCTGCAATTTCCAAAATGGCCGCTTTGCCTAATGGACAACTGCCTTGGTTCTAATGAATGATTACATGTATGAGTATGAGGAGGGGGGCTTGGGGTTGCAGGACGATGGGGACAGTGGAGTAGATGGAGGCGATGAGGAGTAATATGGGGAAGATGATGGGATGAGTGTGGGACAAGAGGCAAGCTGTCAGGGAATGATTGAAAAGATAAAAGATGGAGTGGTGAAAACGTTTCGTTTCATTGCTGGGGAGGGGGCTAGTCAATTAGCACGGTTGTCAGGCAATGGGCATTACTCTGCTTTCAATGGGTCTGTTTTAAATTCACAGCACAAAACACTGCACTCTGAGATGGTGTGTGTGTTTGTGTGTGTGCTTGTGTGTGTGTGTGTGGCATGAGATTGGATGCGTGTGCATGTGGTAGCCCAGCATGGTGCCATCAGCCAAACAGCACAACTCAGAATCCAGATGAACTCCAGGAAGCTGCAGAGGCAGCCCTTGCTGATTGGCATATAGCACAAATGTGTGTGTGTGTGTGAGATTCTGTGAGTGAGTTGTGTGAATGTGACCGTGTCTATACAAGTGTGTGAGTGCGTGCACGCTCATGTGTAGCCAGGCAGGTCGGTGTTAATCCAATCAGATTAGCCGGGTTTAAGCGCTGGCGGCCAGGCGCTCCAAAGCTGGTTACGTCCGCTCATCCTGCAACTGCGGCTGCACCGCGTTCCAGCATTCCCAACAAACATTCCCACATCCCTCCAACCACTCACTCCTCGCCTGTTTACCAGGCTCAAACAGAATAAGTCTGCCTCTCTGACTGGAAACCTGGCTCTAGCTGGGATTACTAGCAGTGGTTTAACACCAGCAACACGTGTATGTTGGGTATGTGAGGAGTGCGTGCACAGGCAGAGGCTTTCAAGTGCATTTTGTGACACTAAGTCAGAAAATATGATGCTTTCTAGAATGTTCGTAATTTCCAAACTTGCTAATCATCCCATCACTTTTTTAAAATCATATTATGGCCCTTTTGGTGGTTTCCCGACCCACAGGTTGGAAATCCTCTTCGGTTACAGCTCTGCTCAGTTTGCTTCTAATGACAATCACCTCATTGACAACACCAGTAAGGTGTTACTATATAATGTTTTCTGTTATAGGCTTAGATGTTTTGTTGTCTGCGAGGCAAAGTAAATGATAATTATTATTCCTACAATGGTGTATCACTAATTATAGCCTTAATTCAGCACCAGATCAGCTCGCCAACTGCTGACGATGTGGTTGAGTGAGTGGCACTTTGTGTTTTATGCTCTGCCCTTCACAATGCAGTGAAATGCTGGTCAACAACCTCACACATAAAAGGGTGAGATATGGCCCCTATGTGTTTTCCTCTTCAGTAGCTTGAGGCGGGCGTTGACAGGGCTCTCTTACCTACACCACCGCTTCCTCTCCACTACAAGAGTTCAGCTGAGGTTCAGCCTCGGGTCACCATAACTTACAAGCCCAACCCCGCCGTGCAGAGCAGAGCCACTGGAGCTCCAGAGGGGTACGTGGTTACAGACGGGGCAGTGGTTTGACTCGCTGCCATTCCCAGCGTCTGAAGCCATTTTGCTCGCAGATTGACTGAATGGCCCCGATTAAAGTCTGTGGTGTTCTCTTATTCATTGTAGGATCACAGAATCAGCATCAAACTGAAACTGTCCAGAATACAAACCATTGCGGTCAAGTTGAGTTAAGGCCGATGTCGCTATTGATTTGGCCCAAACTGTCTCACCTCAGTGCATCTTGAAGACAGAACAAGGAGAGGGATTCGCCCGACCGCTGACGACTGTCTCCGCTGGTTCTCCGTGAAGGGTTATCTCGGCTCCGCCTGCAAGCCTTCATTATTGATTAGCCATTATGGATTGGCAAGGGTTTTCCATTGATTGATTGATAAAACTTTGAACGACGCTGACACAGAGCGGAGCCTTTCCGGCTGTACGCTCAACAAAGACGGCAGACAGGGAGGGAGAGGGAGTAGTAAAGAAAAGCCATGCTGATGCATTTCCTAATCATTACACAGCCTCTGTGACTCCGCGTGTCACCCTGTCTCTTCCACGCTAAGCTGCCAACTGTCAAATGTCACCTCCACCTCCCACCACCACCACCACCACCACCAGACTGATTCCACGGCCCTGTGGACAAATAGCCGTGCGGGGAATGATTAGCAGACATTTCTATGGCTGGTAATGAGGGGTGCTACGCCGCAGCCGCTCCACCAACAGGATTACCGCCCATTGATTAGCCTAGCCTAGCATTAGCCTTGCTAGCCAAAAGCGACATGACTGATTAGTGGACATTTCTGTGGCCGTTAATGAGTGGTGCTGCGGAATGCTAGAATGAGAATGGGATTACAGGCCATTAATCAGACAAGAGGCGAGCTGCAGTCATTAGCCGGCCCAGCGGCAATGTCAGCGCGTCCATAGCTGATCTCAGATCCTGGTCTCTCGTCTGATTGTCCTGCCACATTATCGACCCTGAGTGTCTGTCTCTCCTCTACCCCCCACACCCCGGGGTGCCTTATTGTTTGATGTCCCTCCTGCCTCAATCCTTTCCCTCCTTCCTCCTGAGATGGAGAAGGACAGACGAGAGAGAAAGACATCCCCGGGGACCGCTCTGTGCGTTCATTAACCGCACTGTCCTCTCATGTCCCCTGGATGTGACAAGTCCAGACAGGATGTGACCCGGCAGCTTCTCACCATCCCTTCGTCTGACGTCCTCGCGTTTGCTCTATAAACAAACAAATGAATGCATCTATTTTCTGCATGCATGTGTTTATGAATAAATGCATCTATTCATGAAGCTGGTGTGTTGCTGTGGGAGAGTGCTTGTGTTTGTGTTGGTGTGTGTGTGTGTGAGCGAGAGATGGCCAAAGGAGGCATGTGAACGGAGAGAAGAGGCTGACAAGCGTGTTAATTGAATTGTGGGAAAAATGCAAATCCCGTACTGCCTCTTTGAATTAGGGGGAGGAGTTTTTACTGATTTGGACTGTCTCCTCTTTAGGCGCGCACACAGACACAGTAGGTTAACTTTTACTAATTCTCAAAACAGGGAATGAATGATAGCGTTGTGTCTGCATCCCTCCACGCCTCGTCGTGTTGTTTTCCCATCAGGTCTCTCCATTTTTCTGACCGTGATGCCATCCCAAGACCTCGGTGTCTTTTGTCTGTGTGTTTTTGTGTGTGTGCATTTAACGGTCCCACCAGAACAGCTAAAGTCCTGATACCATTCATGGAAAGACGGAGTGAAAGGAGAAAGGAAAAATACAGAGATTCCTCGTTCTGCTACACTTAAGCCTTGTCTCCTTCACTCCAGGCCAGAGCTGGGGATCGCCACAGTTGCTCCTTTTTGAAGCTGCACACGTTTTTGTGTGTGTGTGTGTGTGTGCTTGCCCGTGTGTGTATGCTTGTTCGTGTGTGTGTGTGTGTCCTCTGCCTTCATTTGTGCATTCAAGCGAGGATTGCATGTGTCCGGGTGTATGCCGTGTGAACGTGTGGTTTGTGGAATTGTTCAGTAGTCAGTCCGGTGAGTTGATGTGTGTTCTGTCTGTTCTCGTACCCGAAGCTGAATCATATGAGCAAAATCTTAAAGCACAAACTTCTAAATATATATAATATTGGTATTGTGTTTATTTTTCTATTTTCTTAACTGAAAATTACTTGGTGATCTACATTACATAAGGGTCTGATTGTATCAAGCATTACTCTTCACATAAAGCATGAAGGTATGTGAATGCTGTTTCTTTCTTTAGAGCTTTAAGCCACATCTCACTTTGACTTGTGACAATTACCAGCTTTAAATGAGGCTAAAGAAAGTAAGATGGATTTTACCTAATGAATAATTAAACCAATTCAATTAATTAATACAAAAGCTGTCATGACTTATAAAATTAGCTTTCTTTAGCATATCTTTTATTTCTGTGAAAGAATGTTGCCGGGGTTTACTTTTGATATTTTAACACATTTATGACAACTTGAAACTTTTTGTCATTTGTCCAAATTTGTTTCACCGTCCCTCTTACTATTTTCCATATGTACAATTCTCACCATCACTCTCCTCTGTTGTATTCGCTGCTGTCTGAAAACAGTTTTAATCCTCTCTTACATTTCAGACGTGTCTGAACTAGTTGTGTTTTTCTCAGCTCGCCAATAGACTGGCTGCCTTTGTCGCACCATGACGGTGTTAACACTGCAATGACGTAGGGCCTATGGGAAATTATGTTTGTCAAAGGCTTATGAAAACAGAAATATTGAGCATTTATATTACATCATTTATCCAAAAACTACATAACATATGGAGTGATCTCTTCAATAAAGTGTTGAGGAATGCTCAATGCATCGGTTGAGTAATCTTTTTTACATTATTAAAAATTTCAGTGTTATTCTTGACGTTGAGGAAGTGGAGGATATTTTACGGCAGCAACAGATTCTCGAAGCCCTGCTTTCACTTCAGCTCGCTGTATGACTCACAGGGATGCTTCTTCTTTTCGGGAAAACATCTTCAGTTGAGCAATGCACACCAGTACAGACTTGAATGTGCAGTAAGGATGGTCACCAGTCTGCAAACAACCAAAGCAGCCCCTCCTCATATACAAACTCTTTTCCTAAGTAACAGAAAGAACGTCACCTCATCTGGAAATTGAGTCAAGTGAGAACGTTGAGAAAGTAGGACAGGCCTGTAACTGCTGTAAAAAGCAATTGAGACCGTGAGGTGGTGTCATCCTGATGAATAAAGGTCAGTGTTAAAGCTAATCCAGTTATACTATTCTTAGTGTCTCTTCACCTCTTTGTCTCTCGCTGTGTTCTCTCTTCTCCTCCTCCTCTTCTCCATGTGTGACACCGTTGATCTGGGACACAAGTATTTAGGTTTCACCCCTTCTCTCTCTCTCTCTCTCTCTCTCTCTCTCTCTCTCTCTCTCTCTCTCTCTCTCTCTCTCTCTCCCCCTCTCTCTCTCTCCCTCTCTCTCTCTCTCCCCCACCCACCTTCAACAGCTGTTTCCCCCCCTTCATACCCCGTCGCTTCCCTGGATTCTGTCTCTGGCTCTGTCAAAAAAAAACGTTCACCTCTTCATCCTCCCTGCCAGCGCGCTGTCGTTTTGGGTTCCCAACGCGTGTCAGCTTCCTCCAGAGAGAGGAAGTGATGCGTCAGGAAGTGCTTTTATCCGCCAGTGATCTGATCTGATGTGATATCGAGATAAACACAGGAGCAGTGCAGTGCTCTCTCTTGCTCACCCTGGGGAGCTGTATGATGGAGAAGCCCTATATAATTATATATCTACATGCATATATTTCTGTCGGTGCTAACTTTCCTCCTGTGAACAGATTAAATTACAAAGGGGAAACTAGAGTGTGGGCCTTTTTATAGCCAGTCAGCTTCTCAACTAATTTGAAAACCTGCTGTGAAACCTAATAAGAACACGTTAAGAAATACTCTTGTAAGAATGAAATTGCCAGTTTGATCACTCAAGATATGTAAAATGTCCAATGACAACCTCATGTAGTCTATCAGTGTCTTTGAGGAAGAATCAAAACATCCACCTGCTCTAATTTCCTTTTTACTTTATGTTAGGCTGGCACATAAAGGCTGGGAATCTATTGGATCACTTCCAGGAGCTGTGGCGCATGCAAAGTACACTGCTGTGACATTCAGAGGATTAGTACACAGAAAAAAAGATACAGAATATATCAATATTTCAGAATTTGCCTTGGGTTGTCCTAACAAGCACACAGACTGGCTTTTAAGAGTTTAATAGGAAGGGAAAAGCCAGTCCCACTGAGGCTAGACTATTTTGAGGAGGATCTTGACTTTAGAAAGTCTCTGTGTGTTAAAGTAGATACAAATAGAGAGAAAAGGCTTCAAATCAGATAGTTTGTCGATTTTTTTGGTGTCATTTCCGGATTGTTCGAGGAAGTGGACACATGTTGTCCATCTTGATAAAACCTCCTGAGCTACAGCCGCTGTTATGTGATGTAAGATAAGACAAACTTAAGGTTCAAAATCACTTTCCAACTGCTGACACGAGAATGTGTCTTTAGTGGATTACTCAGTGGGCACCAGGCACCAGGCTGGCTGATGGCGGTCTGAGATGTTGGAATCACTTACAGTTCCTCTTTGGTTTCTGCTTGCTGTCAAAATTTGACTTGGCTGAGCATCTCCCTCTCTAATTACATATAATGGACAAATCAAGCCAAAACAATAACTATCAAACAGCTTTTTCGACTGACTGCCTGTCACTACGCTGTCATCTAAATGTCATATTCCCTACAGCAAATGGGCATAGACGCTGGTGTCATACCTTATTGAAAGCCAAGAAATTGTTGGTGGTAGCTCAAAAGGTTTGGAACAAAGGTTCCCCTCACTACTGAGGAGCCTTTAAGTGCAGAGAACCGAGAAGCTTTTAGAAGGAACAGTGTCATTGCGAAGTAAGTTCTACCCAGAGAAGCTTCCTTTAGTCAACTGGGTATGATGTTTATTCTAATTTAGGCTTTACTTAACCAGGGAAGTCAGTGCAACAAACCCTTATGTACACTGACATCCTTGTGAAGGCAAAATCCTTATTTGTTACATAAAAATTGTACCCAGGGAGAGGGATTGTTTTAGCAATGGGGGAAACAGTTAGTAATTTAGGGTTTCTGGTCTCCATTTACCGCCAAGTACGAATGCAGATACATTTATTTAATCTTGTCCCTCGCCTACAGATACTGCACATTCACATACAGAATCTGTTTGTAGAGAGTAGTAATAAGGTAGTTAAATAAACAAAGAAAAATGTCAAGGATATAAGACTAAAAGGATTATCATTTGCAGAAAGCACTTGTAAAACCCCCACAAAAGGTGTAATGGTACAATTAAAAGTGTGGTAGCACTGGTAGGTGTATTGTTTCAAAAGATTTACCCCCCACGCTTGAGCGAGTGGAGGCATCTGAGGCTCATGAAAACCCAGAGACCTGCAGGCAGTGCAGTGTAGGCCAGAGGGTCTGCTCCAGAAACATGGCTCTCCATCAGGTCTTGGGTTATTTCCCATTTGCGTGATTCTGGCCCTTTTGCATGTTGAGCTCCACAATGCAAACACTCAGAGGCACTCATGCAAAAAAATGCAGAGCATGCTCTCTCTCTCTCACACACACTCCCTTTCTGCCACACACATTCTGCTTCCGTCCCTCAACGACTTTATGGATCCTCACTGTTTGACGGTTTCCCTTGTTGAATACCCCCCCCCCCTCTCCTCCTCCTCACCAGTTTTTATTTTCCTCCCTCCCTTTCTCCCATCTCTCTCTGCTGGGTTTTTTTTTTTTTTGTCCGACATCTCTTCATGCTTGACCAGCCTTGCTGTGACTCTTGACTTCAAAGAGCTACTTCATTCATCAGTCACTCATCAGAGAGTGGGGGCCATTCAACGCCCGGGCTAAAAGAGAGGGAGGGAACGAAGAGTGAGTGTATAAAAAAGAAGAGGGGGAATGAGTGTATGAAAAGAGGGCACGGGAGAGAAAGAGGATCCGCTCTTGACCGCGGGGAACCTCGGGTCGTCACAAAAGGCAAAAGGGGCTCGCACTCCCACACACATCCACACACCCATACAAAGTCACACTCAACACTTAAACACACACACACTCACACACACACTTTTTTGTTTTTGTCCCGTTGGGTGTGTGCACTTGCAGCATATACGATCCCTTCCTCTCTTTTCTGTCTTTCTATCTCGTCTTTCGCTCTCTTTTCACTTGAGCCGGCAGTACAAAGGTTTGTCGGGGCCTGTGCCTTCCCATAATCCTTCGCTGCACCTGTGAGTGTGTGTGTGTGTGTGTGCGGGTCTTGTCTATGCTGAGGCCACTCTGCGGTATTTCAAAATCTCGCCCTCTGTATTTTCATCGCCTTCGTGCCCACTGACATTCTCCCTCTTTTTTTTCCCCTTGCCTCAGTATTTTGAGGTGGCTGGCAAGCTAGTTTTCAGGTCAGTGGGAATTGCTATTGCTTCCCCTCTCAGCTGGAGTCTGGCTCACACTCAACTGCACACAAACACACACCCACACAGAAATATGCATGCTTTTTTTTGTTGTTGATCGCTCTCTTTGTGCGAGTGGTTTCTGCAGACGTGTGGTTGTGTGGTCCTCTACATGCATGGTTGACTGACTTGAAAAGATGTGCCGCTCACAGGTGTGGCAGGTTTCTCTTCATTCGTCTTTTGTCTCTTCATTATTTCACAGTTTATTTGTTTTGCTCCCCCCCCCAAGTAATAAGTCAAAGCTGAAAGTCTGCCACGCTCCGTATGCCGCTCGCCTCGGCCTGTGTTTGTGCTCGATGATGTTCCGTATGAGTGGAGAGGAGGTTTCCTTTGTGACTCACCTTGTTTGTGTGTGGGTGTGAATGTGACCTCATATCCCCATTAGCCTGTCCTGAACAGAGAAAAAAATGTGTTTTATGTAAGAACACTTGTCAACAGGTATGTCTGAGTTGGAAACTGAGGTTTGGTATTATCCAGATCGTTGATGCTCCTCGGTTTTTTCACAGGGGCGGAGGATATTAGGAAGTTGCTCTTTCATTTTGGTGCAACTCAGGATTTTCAGAAACATTTCTTTGATTAAGAATTTGAACATTTGCCCTGACAACTCTCCAGTCTCTGTCTTTGTTAATCGTTTCCTCTATTAAATGTTGGAAATGATTTTTAAAAAACCATCTTGATCTAAAAGGCAATTTTACATTATTAGATTTCTTAAGGGCACTTTAGAGAGTGAATTCCTCCTCCAACTCTGATTGGCCATTTGAATACCATGTTGCATATTGAGATCAGATACATGTACAGAGACAAGTTCTGCAAAAAACATTTAAACAAATGACAGGATTGCAAACATAATCTCCTCGGTGCAAGTAACAACCAAAAAGATCAGTTTATAATCACATATGACACAGATGCGGCAGTTTAGAGTTTGTAAATAGATGCTTGGTATGTTGGCAGGAAAAGTAAGATGATAAACACTTAATTTATATTTAAATATTTGCTTTGAGTCATCTGCTTAAGCTACATGTTGAGTTTTCTTGTATACAAAGTTTCTGTTTGCATTCTTGTGTTGAGGTGTAATAGATGCTGAATTACTTCCTTAAAGTTATATATAAGCTAAATAAAGAATTTCTTTAAATCCCTGCATTATTTGCATACATGTTAGTAGTCTTCTTCTGCTCTGCCTTTCCTGGCCACATCCTGTTTCCTCAGTTAAATGATGTGAAAGCCATCGGCAGGAAGGAACAAACATAACAGGGACCCACTTGGCTACAGAACGCCATGAAGTGGTGAGAAACTCCACAGGGTACCTTTTAATCAACTTCGCTGTTTGAGCTCAACTCTCAGTCAGTTTGAATACGGAGGAGTAGATATAATTTAATGTCAGATGGCAAATAATAAAATGGATTTGACCTGACATTTACCTTTTTTATACAACCTCAAGTCAGTTAAGAGGAGATAATGTAGCTAACGTTAATGAGGAATGACCGTCAGACTTTCATTAGATACACCAGTGCAAACTGATACAACCAAGCACAGAAGCCTTTTGACAATTTCTACTCCTGTTGAGCTCGTCCTGTTTAGTTTGTTCCTTAAAGTATCAGACGTGTTAATTAAACCGGCAATGTTCGAGTTGTGGGTAATGGTCGCGTTTTATTGGACTGCTTTCAATTATAAAGTGTTTCTCATATGCTCTCATCCTTATACGTTGACAAATTCATGACATCGAGCAACACAGAACTCTGTGAAAACCGTTCAACTAATTAAACACCTGAATGCATCATATTTTCTTTTGTCGCTTCTTTTTTTTAAAGAGCATGGGATTTAAATTTAAAATGGAGAAATTGCGGCCAACTGGGAATCCATAAAAAATTTGGCAAGGGACTGACGTGTTCAAAAAAACCACAGTGTTTGGATTAGCGAGTCAAATGCCACGCACACACACACGCACATGATCTTTATTGGGCAAAGCTTCACCATCGCGGACACACACAAGCTGCCATGGGCCGGTGCACACCAACAGAGCAATTGTTAAGGTGTACACAAGTCACAGGTCTCGAGGAAGCAGAGGTTTGGAATAATTAATGCAACACTTAATTATGTTTTAGATTTTGTTATAATGGTTACCAGAATCTGAAAGTGTGTATTTTCGTATATGTTTAAAGGTTCACTGTGCACTATTTACTGACATCTAGTAGTGAAGTTGCATGTTGCAGCTGATCACTCCTCACCTCACCCTCCCTTTCCAAACATGAGAGAACATGTGGAAGCCTTCCGTTGACCTAAAAACTCAAAAGGTGTTTAGTTTGTCCAGTTTGGGCTACTGTAGAAAAACAGGGCAGCCTCATCTAAATATTAGGTATTTAAATATAAAGGGTCCATTCTCGGGTAAAGAAAACAACCTTTAGTAGAATACATGTTTTGTTATTCACGTGTTCATCAGTATAAATCCGAGTGTGAATTTCATGAACACACCCGATCCAAGGTGGTGAGTCAGTCAAGTTCTTGTAAGTTGAGTAGTGTAACATGCCTGCCCTGACATGCCTGAACAAGACACACTCCCCCACACACACACATACATGCACAGACACATTAACGTTAAAAATGGCGAAAGTGGAGATGGAGGTAGAAACGACAGAGAGATCTTAATAAAAGTGCCACAGAGCAGTCGATTGGAAGGGAAGAAGAGATAATTGCATTCAAGTTGGCAAACAAAAAAGAGTCCGGGGAGAAAAGGGAGATGGAGTGAGCAGCTGGAGGGACACGGGGCAGAGAGAAAGCAGAGATGGAGTAGGAAAAGACAACTAGAGGAAAATGAGGGCAAGAAGGTGAGGGAAAGTATCTCTTTGTCCCCCCCCCCCTTCTCCTCCCCCGATGGAATGTTAATCAGCGTAAAGAGGTCAGCCCTCAGAGAGTGTGTATTATGTGTGTCTGTGATGGGGTGAAAAGGTTGGATGTGGTGTTCTGGCCTTTTGGAGCCTTGTCTGAAGTGGTTGAAATGAACAACTGCACGCAGGGGTCCATTACAATGCCCTTTACAACTTCTTTCTTTACAACGCACTCCCAGTCACGAAATTCCGAGAAACAGTTCTTTGATTAATCAGTTTTGACAGCATTATCATGATAATGAAGCCGCATAAAGAGACTATTTAGTGAGTATAAGTATATAGTACTTAAATAGTTTTCCATCTATAAAATACAAAGTCTTTTGTTTCCAAGTTGTTGTTGTTTTTCTGTTAATGGTTCAACATCCTTACTTGTTTTTTATTTCACACTGTACATCTGTGACAGTGGGTTATCTATGGTTGGGACACATAGAGGGTTGCAGGTTACAAAACAGCCACAGAATTAACGCATCGCAGATGGCAATGCTTAAAAATGTAATGTACTTCTAAAATGTATTTATTTTTGATTTTTATATAAGTTGTCTGTCAGGTTATTTCAGGATAGCTGTAGCCCAACGGCAAGAGAAAAGGATTCGAACGACATTGAAATAAAATCATAGATTTTCTTAATTGAGCACATTAGCATGAGTTGCATCACACGTTGACAAATTTCTTCCAGCATCTGAACACAAATTTCACTGCTTAAACTAATACACAAAATGCAGCCATGAGCGGAGGGGCTTTGGGATTCAGCAGTTTTTAATGAACCGAAGGATTTTCTCCAGCTTGTATCTTTGTTTATTGGCCAGAAGATTCTTCACAGCGCCAAATTACGACGTGTAGGAAGCTGGCTGAAGCTCCCCCCCCCCCCCCCCCTTTTTTAATATAAAAAAAAGATTACAGCCTCAGGTGATTTGGAAATAGCAGCAGTCAGTATTGCATTGCCTTCCCTTTTATAAGATTTATTGTGCAGGGCCAGAACAGAGGAAGGTTTGAGACCTGAAGGTTGCATTTATGAGAAATCATAAAATATAAACAAGTCAAAGTCGTCCAAAAGTTGTCTGTCCAGTTCTGTGTTTAACACGATGGTCCACTGCTGCAGGACGGCAGCGACACACTCAACCCACCTAAATAGTTTATCAAAACCCCAATAGTCAATCATTTTAACCTTTAGCAATCAGTCAAAAGGTTTTGTGACAAACCTGCGAATAACTTTCACTCAATTCTGCAGTTTGCCTAATTTGTGTGGCTTATTTAAGCGTCTGGCAGCTCTTTGTGTTGGTTTTTCTCACCTGCAAGTTCACTGTTGTGGTTGGATAGCAACTGCCTGCAAGCTACTTCACCATATCATTAAAACATAGTCACAAGCTTATTTTTAAGTGCAGAGATTGTTTCTGGTCCCAGGTGGTTACAAAGAGAACAATTTCTCCCATGTTTGAATACATTGTGAGAGCCAAGCCATTTCCCATGAATACAAGATTTCTAGTGTCATGATTCAAGATACTGTTTGGCATGACCACCGAGCTCTATCATAGAGGGTCAGCTGTAGCTATATAAACCCTCACAGATTACATGTAGTCACATCACACGACAGGTTAGACCTTCTTTACCCAAACAAAGTAATTGTTCTCCTGCTGTGATCGGTAGTAAAGGGAAGAGCTCAAGATGAAAAATAACCTCTTTGTCCTGCATTTTATATTCTATGCTGAGTTTCCCTGGTCTGTCGTCTCCCACCAACTTATTTTTATACATTTCACACTGATAGCCCTATTTCCTGGGTCACTAGTCCAATGTGAAGAATGCCTCTGTGTGTTGCTCTCCTCAGCTGAGGTCATTTGTACAGCTAAATCAGTTGGAACAGCATTTTCAACTAGAAGTGCTTTCCCGTTTATTTCAGTTTATTGGACCGAATAAGAAATTGGGACGCGTAAATTTCACTTGGGACCAAAACAGTTGGACTGGGACCCTGCTGGGAGGGGGGTTGTCAGTACGTCTCATTCCACCTCCTTAAGTTAGAATTGTTTGGAGTAAGAAGGGGGGGGGATCAGACCACCATACATTTCAACTACACAACCCCTCAATAGTATGGATTAAACAGAAGGAAATGTCAGAAAAGTCACAGTAGTTTAATTTCTGTTTAAATTGTAGTAAAACTGAAATTGAACAAAGAGGGAGAAGTTAATTATTCAGTCTCATTTTATAAATAGCGCGATCATCCTTTGTTGTGCATTAGGATGACAACAGGCCCGATCACTAAAGGGAGTGTGGTAATCAGTGCAATGATCCACATCCGCAGCAGATGCTGATGCTTCATGATTGTTTAGCTGTTAAGGAAATCCTCTTCGGCTCCAAACGTCTGACTAATGAAGAAGCGAGGATCACGGGGTCGAAGCGGTTCCACTCAGTCATCATAAAAGTTTAAAGACTTCAACAGAAAGTACCAGTAAGCATAAAATAATGAATTAATCAATCCATCGCAAAGGAGGGTAAAGTTTGAAACAATCTTGATATTAAAAACATAACCTCCTTTGCGGAAATAATTATAATACCACATTTTTTAGAGGTGATCAGACTGCATTTGTTTTGAAAAGTTTTTAATCGTTTATTTTCAAGCTATAAATTCAAATCATTTTCTAGTTTCATGCCTTGTCAGTTGAACATTTTTTTCTTGGTCGTAGAAGGTTTGGATTTAGGTTTTGAAGTGTCGTCGGGGAAAGTGAGTAATTTGATGGCATCACTTTGAATATTCACAATTTTCTTCCATTTTACAGACCGAATGATGAGTTGATTTAGCAAAAATAGCATAAAATGAAGTGACTGTCTACAGCTGTCAATAAGAAACACTCATCATGTCGTAACAAACCACAAAACATGAGAGAAACCTGCTTTTAATGAGAAGCTTCAAACTGTCTCACTATCTTCTTCCTGAGCTTGAGTGCTATACATATGTATGACCATACACACGTTAGCTGTCAACCGTGCAACATCTCCTTTTGATCAATGTAACTTTGAGGTGAAAGTAAAGTGACACGCATTTTCACCTACCACTACACACACACACACACACACAAACCCACACTTGCTTTCTGACAGTGTTGACTGCTGTAGATATATCTAGAATGGGATGTGGTCCCTGTGGAATAAGCGATGGCATCTCTTCTCCGCTGGCATCTTTCTGTCCGTCCCTCCCTCAGTGTTTCTCTATGTCTCTCACCCCGTCTCTCCGTTTCTTAGCCGTGCTCTCTCACTGTCATCTCGACATCTCCCACCGTCCCTCTCTGCATCTCTCTCTCTCTCCTCTTCTTCTTCTCCCTTCCATCAGATAGAAGCCGACAGCTGCCATCAGGCTTATTTCAGGCAGTGACACAAACACACACACAAACACGCAGGCCCGCTCTCCCTCCTACTTCACACTTTCTCGGTGTCTCGTAATTTCTCAATCCTTCTTTCCACCTGCTTGTGATCATGCGTGTGTCTATATCTTTTACTGGTTGGCTGAAGCTCGATTCGCACGAACAGAAGATCTGGAGGTAGACGAAAGCAAATCTGGGTATCGCTCATCTGCTGCCTCTTCCCTTCTCCCCCGCCTCTACCTGTCCATCTGGTCGCCTACCTCAGGGATGGGGTTTCTCAGTGTGTGTGTGAGCGTCTGTCTCCTTGAGCACACGTCTCTCATTCATTTATAATGAGGTGTCAAGACTTCCTGTCCGCCCTGCTTTAACAAATTCCCTGGATTTCGGCACACAGGCTCTGTCGTACCCCAACATGTCTGCATGTCCGCTAGTCCCACTCTCCCGCTCTCTTCTCAGTTTACACATCTGTCTACCTGTCTGTTTGCCAACGGGCCTGTCACTCTATCGACTAAATAAATAGGTCATCCACCTCTCAGTCTGTCCTTCTGACTGGCCTTCCTCATTTTCTGCCAGTCTGTCCTTCTTTTCTGCTCATTTTCCCTCCCGCCGGTCAAATGAATTCTTACGTGTCCTATTAAATGAGCCAATGAGTGACATTTTGAACTATTGATCTCAGCCGCTCTGATTGCTTTGGGATTTTATATGGTTGCCCAAATGTTTACACAGTGTCACTCTTTTGTTAGGAGAGGTTGCGGTGCCCTCGTGTCAGTGTAACTCATTATTTACCTTCCCATGTCTTTTTCATGGCCACCCCATCATTCTGCTCTACGTGGGCTCGTCACGCAAGCGCAATCTCTTGTCCCTGACACGCACACACACACACTCACACACACACTCACACACACACACACACACACACACACACACACACACACACACACACACACGGAGGCCTTCACAGGTGCTTTTCTAGGCCTGGCTCCGCTGCAAACAAGAGATAAGGGACTAGAGGAAGAGGATGGCAGAGGAAAAAAAACAGAAGAAGGAAGGATGGCGAGAATACAGAATGATGTGAAATTAGAGAAGAGGAGGGGGGCATCTAAGGCGAGAGGGATCACAAGAGACAGCTCAGGGAAAACAACATCCTCTAGGTGATCGCACACACACACACACACACACACACATACACACACACTGTTCCCACTTATAAAGAAATCACACAAATGCAACATAGTCCCACAAATAAAACATAGTCCCACAGACGGCATGAATGGGAGGAAGGAAAAAGCCAATCCCATCTGGAATAGCTGAAATGTCCCAACAGAGAGACACACACGTTTGCAAACACACACACAGAGACAAACACACACGTGCAAACAGGCAAGCGCGTTTTGAAAGAGAACGAGCACAGACACAAAGACCTTCAGACCTTCAGACCTTCAAAGTCAAGTTAACATTTAACTAGTTTAGTAAATCAGCAGCTGTGTGTGTGTGTTTGTCTCGCAGGGCACTCTGGTAAAGTCAGGAAATATGTTTCTCCATATTCCACCAACCAACCACCTGTTTAATCCATTCTTAAATTTTCAAACTCCTTTTAAATCCTTCTTATCCATCTAAACAACTCCCTCCCTCCCTCCCTCACCCCTTCCCCTCCTCCCTCTTTCTCCCCTGAGTGGTCTTCAATTTTACAATCTGTTGAAAATCTGTGTTTCCAGTCCAGTGCCCAGCTTCCTCCTGCAAGTGTGTGTATATTCAGCTGCGTGAATACAGTGTGTGTGTGTGTGTGTGTGCGTGTCCATGGTCTCCCGTGCATTGGGCCCCACTGCGCTGCGTTCCTGTTCAGTCTACTGATGTCGACATGAAAGCGCAGAGCCCGATTCTTCTTCTCCTTTATCATCGTCCTTAAGTTTAGTCTTCAACGCTCCAGAAGGCCAACACAACACCAACAAGAGCCAAAACAATCTAGTTTCCATCACCACTGCGCCAGCCACAGTCAGATGCTCCGCCCCCCCGGCTGGCATCCAGAACACAGACGCTCAGATATATAACCACTGCGCGTGGAGTTGGTAAAAGAACTATTGGTGATGGGCGCCGTGGAGACTTTGGCGTGCTTGACTCTCCACGGATATTTAGTCAGAAGCTCCCCCCCCCCTCCCTCTCCCTCTCTCTCTTAATTTTTTGTTCTCTCCTTGTTCCCTACCTACTGTACACCCTCAGGGAAACAGAAGAAAGGATGACCCAGATTGGGTGGAGAGAACGAATGTGAGACGAAGGGGGCTTTAAGGTAGAAAGCGCCAAATAAAGTGGTAGTGAAAGATAGGGGGAGGAGGAAGAGGAGGAGGAGGAGGAGGAGGGAAGATGGCAGTCGGAGAAATTTACTGGCGACACCTGCTTCATGTCAACGCTCCGTCGAAACAGACATGTTCTTTCCTCTCCCTCGTCTCTCGCTCTCTCCTCAATCTGTCTATTCTTCCTTACGTTTTTTTTGGGGGGGGGGCGCTTGTGAAACGAAAGGACGAGGGAATAGGCGGGGCTAGACAAGAACATGTCATACATAGAGGAAGGGAGGCAGAGTCCCACGTTGTGCCTTTTTGTGTGTGCGTGTGTGCACACCAGTGTGTGTGAGAATGCTATTGCCTGTCTGAGAATGTGTGTGTGTTTGAAGAGGGATTCTCAAACAGCATTATTAACTCATCTGGGTTTTGCATGAGTTGCCTCCCATTCGCAGACGATTAACACTCAAACGCACACTTTTAACACACACACACACACACACACAAAGAGAGAGAGTGTGCGGTACAGTGTGTCTTGACAGCTCCCCAGGCTCCTATCCTGGAAAGGCGAGACAGGAGAGCAGTGGAGCATGCTGGGATAGTAGAGGACCCGGACGTTCATCTCTGAGCCCCCAGCTCAGTTAATACTTAATGTTCCACACACACACACTCACACACACACGCACAAGCATGCGCACAAGCAGACAGTTGTATGAACACTTGCATACTCACAAACACGTGCACACCGATGCACAAAGCCAGACAAGACACACACACACACACACACACACACACACACACACACACACACACGGTGTATATAAAACATTCAGGAGTTCATTAAATAATGATGAACATTGATGGAATGAAACTTGCTAATTTAACTGGGACCCTTTCCTTTGTTAGAGAAAGATGATAGACCATGAATGGAGACTTGGACATGCACACAGAGACACACACACATACACATACACACACGCGCACAAACTCACACACCTTCACAGAACTGATCGCAGCAGGAGAACAGAAGTGACAGCTTTGGGCACCACTGGGAGAGTTTCTGAGTGTTTTTATTTTTTCGCAGCATCTGTTCCAAACCGGAATGGAGGCACGTCGGTGTACTGTGCATGTGTGTGGGCGTGTGCACGTTCACTTAGTTCATATCATAGTAGGTGCACTGGAATTTTACAGTGGTTTGATTGTAAGTACATGTGGTGTGTAAGTAGGGCAGCTGTCCTGTTTCCTTCAGTGCAGCAGCCCTGGCAGTGAGTGGGAAGAGCAGCAGTATTGCTATAAAGATTAATAATGCTGGCTGCTGTTTGTAGCATTGAGATAGAAGTTTTGTAATCAGTTAATTAAATCAGCTAATTAAATCAGTGTTTGGAGGCGAGCGTGTTTTTCGCACTTTGCTTTTCTGAATGGTGGAAAACAGTGGGAGGGAGATGCAGAGAGAAAGCACAGGGATCCGGGCGAGAGACGGAGGCAGAATATGCGGTCCTGTTGAAAGCTGAGCGTCTTAAGTGAGACGGACACGGGACGCAGCCGTGTCTGGGGCAGTCACGCATGTGTCCCTGCACGTGTGTCTGGTTGAATGGAGTTCACAAGGTGTACGTGTGGTCACGAGTATTTGTGAGTAATGTGCGTAGTTTATGAACTCATCTGGATTTCGTTCTCCGCTCTGTGTGTTTAACTTAAACACTTTCCAACACCAGCAACCTCACATTCCCCAAGTGGCAAACTGTGCGTGTGTGTGTGTGTGTTTGTGGCGCACATTTTCCACTGATGTCAGCGTTTGGAGGCAGACTCACCTTATAGTGAAAGTTGTTACAATGAGGTGCTTTCCCTGTATAACGAGCAGTGTTTACATTGTGTTATCCAGCACTGATTGCACTCTCGGCTGCTCTCAGCACCGGAGGCAAAATCAAAATGTCCCCTCCCGCATTAATGAACTCCAATTTAGACAATTACGTTGGCTGCAGGACGAGAAATACAGTCGACTCCACATTTATAGCAGTTTTCAAAACACAGTGAGGAGCATTATGAAACAGTGAGTCATTGAGACTAATGGTATCATGACATGAAACTGCTAGACATGAATTAAAACATGGCTGCAGGTGAATAATATGTGAGAACACGGGCAGAATCGGACCAAACCCAAATAATGTGAGGGCTTCCCTGTGAAACACCGTCTTAACAAGTGAATCGAAAGGAGGAACTAATTTTTCTCCCTGCCTGAGCTCCTCGGGCAGTGTGTTCAACAGCCTCAGACCCCAGGCACCGCATCCCGGGCCCTGGGCTTATTACTTGCTGCAGTGGCTTCAAACTACAGCGCATTAAAGCTCAGATAGCAGAGTTTGAATCAGCATTACTTGGTGATTCTCTTTGTCATGACTCAGGGCTGTTTTGCAGAGCGGTCAGGCTTGGACGTTGCTGAAAGGAAGAGGTCGATTTTAATGACACCTCTAACTTGCAATTTTTCTAGGCATTCATTTGAGCGTGTGTGTGTGTGTGTGTGTGTGTGTTTGTGTGTGTACACCTGACTGTTTGGGCCAAGTTTGTGTGCACTCTAAAAGCGGAGGATCCCCCACTGCTCGGCAGATTGGCACTCCAGATCTCTGTTTGTGTCACCCTTTAATCCGTGCCCCCCTGCATCACGCCATAATCCCTCCCCTGCCGACCTGCGCTGACAGGTGGACGTTTCGAGGGGGTGTCCTTGACCTCCGTTGCGCGGTGGGCTGGCGTGGGACTGGATCAGACCGGATCAGACCCCGACTCCCTCTGTGCTCGCGTGTGTCTGGAAGGCGGAAAGAGCTGCGGGTATCACAGAGGCTTTTTGGGGGAATTTTTTTTTTATGACAGTAAGTGCAGCGAATCCCACCGCACCTTATTTGATGTCCCAACATCTTCAAGCAGGAAGGAATGAAGTGATTCAGGTATATTCAGCTGGAGGAAATTCGAGCATTGCTGGAGAAAAAAATTATATAAGCAAAATTGTATCCTTATAATCCAGGTTCAAATGTTCAAATTCAGATGAAAATGACACTCTGTAGTGTTGTTTTACTTGTGTGCTTTAACATTCAGATTAAAGTATTGCATTGCTTCATTCTCCAAAGTTTGGACATTATTGTGTCACATCCATATAAGAAAACCTGGATTCGATGCTCTGTGAGCTGCTGGCGTGTTTTTGTTGGAATCTTTCCAGGCAGAGACGTGTCCCCTGCGAATGTCAGCTGATTGACAGTGGGCAGGGAGACACAACACAGCAGTCATCCAGAAACACATGGCGCAAGCACAGCAGTATAACTATACCACAGTACGGTCAAATCAAGACTTTTGTGTTTTCACGGACCATCCTGCTTATACAAGTCTGTGGAGGCAGTTTTTCATACTGTATGAATGTAAATGGCAGCTAATGGTTTCCCCTTGGGGGTACAAGGAAATGAGCCTGGATATTTTCATTTGCACTGAATGTGTTAAGATACCAGCGGGAAGAATATAAAGGAGCAGTGGAACATGAAGGATTGGCTCAAACTTAAAGATCACCAGCATTATCGTTCTACTGAGCGCCCCGCAGGTCAGAACAGATAAATCCATTTGTCAGAAGTCTTATGCATGTAGCCATTAGACATATATAGTTATATATATATTCATATTATGTAGTAATATTGTTCCAACTGATGCTAAAGAGCAGAGAGGGAAAACAATAGCAAGAATAGAGTAATAATCTGCAAATGTTATGACATTTTGCAAGTAAGTCTTCAGTAAGTTTTGCAGTATTTCACAACTTTTTATCCTGAACTCTGACAATTCCTCCTCCGGTGTTTGATCCTCTTGTTTCCCTGTGAGGCACTTCAACTGTTTCATATACATGTGGGAGTTTAGCTTCAGGGTGGGACGCAGCCAAAATAATACATAGCACAGAATAACACCATGATACACGTATCTGTCAAATAAATCAAACCAACAATACCATTGCTTATATAGTCGTGAACTGTTTACTAGCCTCTACTGTTACTGTTTACAAGTTGTGTCTGAGACATAGGGATTGCCACAACACACAGTACTGCATAAAGAATATTTTTATTTTACATTGGTTTTAAATCTCTCTCCCGTTTTGTTTATGCTCTGCACATTATCTTCCTCCTCTCACAGAGTTATGCAGCAGTATTAAGACCCTGCCATCACGGCTAGTCTTACACATACAAGTAATTATCTGATCACAACAATTTATGAACAGTTGTCACTCAAAGGCATCGTAATACAGCACAGTGCAAACAAAAAACACAGAATGTAGATAAACCTGCTAAATATTTTTTCAGGGAAGACAATATATTTCCTTTATAAATCCACCCAGATATCACTGAGACAAAAAGGACTTCTTCAAAAGGACTATTTGTTCGGTCAGTTGTCCAACCCAAAGAATTTAATTATGCTATCCCAAAGGACAAAGACCAAGCAACAAATTCTCACAATGGAGAAGCTGGAACTCGTTGGGTGTTTTGGCACCAGTGCTTTAAAGGTATTAATCTATTAAATTAAAACTGCACCAACTGTTCACAGGTCTCTTGAGAGCACTGCCACAGACTATATATGGATCAACTTTGTATAAAGCATCTTGTGGAGCTTAAGACAAAAAAAGATTTGAGCATGTGGAGGTAAAATAAAGTATCATTATACGATATCAGTAGTCAGCTTTGCCTTTCTACTTCAGGCTAACGGCTCGAGGCTCAATGAGTCGCTTCTATAGCAATCATCGGGTTTAATTGTGGGTAATGCATCAAGTATTGATAAAAAAGATAATGCACGGATGCATCAGTTTTGTCTCACAATACGATAGAGGCATAATTTTGTTAAGTACTTATTTACCTTTCTATCAAATGAGTAATCAATGAATCAACTAATAGTGTCAGCTTTAGCCTGCATATAGAAAAATAATTATCCATATTCATCAGGCTATTTCTACACTAAACTTGAATTACTACACAAGAAGACAGTAAATAGATCAAGGCATGTCAAATGTATACGTTGCCTAATAATAAATCACAATTGTCTATTGTTATAATAAATTGAAGAAATGACCTTCAGCTTAATGCCCCCAGCAAATCAGGAATCCACCCGGAGGAGACTCAATGCAGCCTGCGACCCTCAGATAGATATCTTACAACACAAAGTCTTAGCTCAAGGCCTGGGGCCGGAGCCGACAGCCTCAGAGACAGACCCACCGCTGCCCCTGGAGATCCGCGAATACCCTCATAATCACATAATGGATGCTGGCGGCTCAAAAGCTTCGGGCTGCATGATAGGTTCGATCTTTGTAAATGTCTCCTGCAGTAGTGGTTATCACTGTGGTCACCCAGTAGAGACAAAGGAGCCTGAATTCTCAGACTACATGTCTGCTGGTGTGGGTGAGCTAGGCGAGGTGTCCTTGTAGCTATTTCTTAATTTCCCCTCACCAGATTGATGGTTTCTACTTTAATAACCGTCTATCAACACTTACTAAGGCGAGATAAGGATTCGATTTATTTAGTTTACGCAACTCAAATAGATTTTATTTTGGCTCGTCGTGTCTTTAGATGTAGGAGTGGAAATGGGGAATGTTTGAACTTGGGTCTTTGAGTCTGACACAAACCAGGACGGCCTTATCTGTTGCACCCTGCGTCCGTCAGCGATAAGATTTATTATGTTGTTTTTGGATTATATTGTTGGGTTTCTCAATGTCCTCTTTGTACACACGCTCTTTGGCCTTCACACTGTGCAAACAAAAACCTGAACCCTGCTGTAAAGCTGAATTTGGGACTCTGTCACCACAGTCGATGCAGGAAACCCTGTAAAATCCATTATGATCATCATCATCACCGAATCCCCCTGGCGCCTAGAAGATGCTGTACATCACGGTCCCCCCATTTATTTTTCCAGCTGGCCCTTTCCCCCCCCTAAAGGCCAGTTCCAGTCCAGTGGTTATGGATCTGTTGAGCTGTAGTCAATAGCATCCTGTAGTTTTGTATCTGTGGTCGCTTCTTTTTCAAGCCTGCGGTCAGACTGCTCACCGTATAGACCTCCAGCTATCACGTTGTGAGAGTTAGAAATTGAATCAATTCCATCACTGATAGTCCCTTTTCTCTGCAAATGTGTGGAAAAGGGAAAAGTCGCAGACTGTGTGCCATAGCCACATATGTGAGCAATAATTGGAGATGGATTTCAAAGCCTGCAGCACAGATTGTTTTAGAGTTGATGAGAAATCCATGACTTTGTTTTTTAAGCCGGAGTTGGAAACATTTTGATCCTACCATATGATCTGTTATAGTTCTATTTGGGACCCATTCTGCCTCCGGGAATGCCAGGTATGAAGCATACTAAAGCTTAATTTCAATAAAATCATAACCAAGTTCAAAACCCTTTTAAAATGAATAAAATTATACAAAGGGTTGTACTTGCGATTTTCTATCTGACCTCAGAATATTTTCCATGATTGCTAAGTACGTGGTAAAATGTTTCCACTACGTCTCTTGTTAATTGTAGTTGCAAATAACAATGGTGAACAATATTAAAAGTTCACAATGGTTTATCCAAACAGTGTCCTCAGGAATCTCACCTCAAGGTCCATTCAGTAGCTGTTATTAAGCTTTCAATCATATGAGCTTTTCTGGATTGGATTGGCTTGGATTGTTTTATTGCTTTGAGTTATAAAGAATTTTGTTCCATTTCTCTGTTATTTACTCTTCAGACTGAATGAATTTTCTGTATTGGATCATAAAATAGAGTCCATTGGATTCTGATTTTAACCCCTTGAACCATATCAGCAGATGGGTTTTGTCAAGTTGACATTGAATCATAATTTTTTTTTTAAGTAACTTAAACTTAAGTAAGTTCAGCCTTGACCTTGTAAACAGCTGCTGACTAAACAGAACAAACGAGAGAAACAAAGAACACCATGCATCAAGGAGGTGATGTTTCCAGATGAAGAATAAACTTTGAACCTCGATCTATATTACTAGCTGCAGGGGTTGTTATACCAGTCCTCAAAACAGTCTCACCGTGGTGTGTGGTCTGATATCTGCAAGTTTGTTTACAGGGAATGTCCGTGTATGACTCCTGTCTGTATCTGTCCAACTTTTGTATCCAGTCTCGTTATTTTCTTTATCCTGCTGCCAAGCGCTGATTGAACGTGGGGCAGAATGGAATGGAACAGATTAGAAATCTACAGTAGATTTCTAATTCTTCTCTTCTAATGGCCTACAGTAGAGTCGGAGTAATGTGAAAAGGATTAACGCTGGGACGGATGCACGCGAGGAGAGAGAGAGAGTCTGAGATTACAATGAGAGCTTTGTTTCTCCAACTATCGAGCCGAGGTCTCTGCAAGGATCCATTATTCTTGCTTTGATGCTGCTGTCTCAATGAAAAGTGGTTGGCGGCGATGCATTGTTTCAACAGCAAAAGGGGGGGGGGGGGGATATCACTGCAGTGCTATTCAGCATAATTTAGCCTAACCTCTCTTCCTCTCTTCCCACACTCTTAGCTCGCTCCCTGCCTGCTTAGTTTTGACTCTGCGCAATTATCTGCGGTGCTAAATCAGAGTTCGACAGCAGTGGCTAAATATGGAGCTCAATGCCCACCTTCACCTTATCAAACTTTCAGGAGTTTGCCATGCAGAAACCAGTCCGTATGGAATGGAGGACCCTGATAAATGCCCTGGTTACCCAGGACGAGGGTTTTCCAGGGCACCGTTTGTCAGTTATATGGCCTGGATGTCAAGGAACAGATTGACAGAGTCCAGGGAAGTCAGGGACAATTAGAAGATGGGTGATTTATCGCGTGTGATAAAAGACAGAGCTGCTCCAGTGTTCTGTGGGTGTCGGCGTGTCTGAGCACCGCCATTCTCAGCCCCATGCGTGCTTTTGTGTGCGTGCAGTCGGACGCGTTGATATGTCAGAGGGTGACAGATTCTCCTGGCTTCGCACTTGCAACATCGTTTCCCATCGCGTCTCTCGGCACAGATGTTGGCCCGATGTTGCATGCCTGATCACACTCCCAGCCACGCACGTACACGCACATAATGGGCGCCTGCATCCCAGCTCCAGCTGTTGCAGCAGTGAGTGGGACATGGTGGATGCCGCTATTAGAGGGTCGCAAATCCCTGCAGAGGTAGAGAAAAGAGATGGAGGGAGCAATGGGTGAGGAATGAACAATGACCCCGGGTTCTGCAGGGAGGGAGGGAGGGAGGAAAGGATTGCACTCTGGCTCTGGTAAGTCTCACAACAGACATTCTGGACATTTCTTGATTCAGCTTCAGAGATTTTCAATGGAGGGGGAGACGTACACGCAACAGGGGCCAGGGGATGAGGTGTGGGGGGGGGGGTCTGGGGAAGGGTCTTGGAGCGGGTGATGAATGCTGGCGGAATGCTCCAGGAATGTCGGACAAGACGCCAAGGACTTTTAGAGGCGGGCCACTCAACGAGGGCAGATGTGGCCCCAGGGGAAATCACAGGATCATCATTCCAACACTGCTTACCTTTTTCCTTCCAACATCATACACAGATCCACACACACATTCCACTGGAACATTCTCCGCTGTACGACCATCCAAGGGAGGAAAGTTTAAAAGGGGAACTTAACCCCCAGTGAGGGAGCAGGCTTTACGTCCAAACTTCAACCTTTACAGATGGTTTTATTAACTTTTTTACATGGACTGATGTTTGCCAGTGTGAAGCTCCTGCCAGCAGCTGGTAGTTCAAGCGCTACAAAATAAAGTACAGAACTGGAAAAATCCATCTGTTGAAGCAGCGTCTCTTTGATACACCTTCTCAGCGTTGACTCATGTCTGACCTCTTCAGAAGGCTATATTTTACACCACCCATTCCTCCTGTTTCTTGCTCATCCCTCAGTCCCACCACCGTTCCCCTGGGGCCAGGTTGTGAACTCGCGGGGTCGCTGCCCAAAGCCGTGTGTAGGTACACCGGCCCGACTGTAAGGCAAAGACGAGCAGCGTAGGCTAGATGAACAGACTTGTCCTGGGGGCTTTTGGACGATTAGCTAGCTCTACGTGTCTTGAGGTTGATCTTTTTTCAGCTTTTAATAATGTTTCACTGGGATGAACCAATGTGGGTGGATTAACAGATAATAGGCAGCTGGAAGACATGGGGGGGAAAAGGCACCGTGAGCCTTCAGCACCGTGACCCAGAGTGGGAGGTATGCAGGCAGGCTCTGATAAGGGCCAGACTGCTAACTGTTTCCTCCAGTTCCCACTGAATGCTAATCCGCAGGAGCAGTATTTGCTGGTTGCTCTTATTTCCTAAGTTGAGCATCTGCCTCTTCCCTCTCAACCCTTCTCCTCTTTTTCTGTTGTCCTCCCGCTCGCTCCCTCCTTACTTAGTCATAGACTGAGTAGAGATAGCTGTTACAAGGCTTTGTGATTTTCTTTTTTGACTGGAACCATATGGAGACACTTCATTTGCATACTGTGTTGTTCCTCTGGCACATGGTCCCCTTTGAGTTTTGTCCAAAATATACTCAAGTCGCCCCACACACACTCTGACCTATGACCCTTGGGCAGACAATCAGCTATCCCATCTCCCAGTCACCCTCTCTTCCTTTCCCTCCCACTCCCCCTACCTTAGTACTTGATCCAAGGATTTGTTTTTTTATTCTCTGGGATTCACCCTGATTCTCCCCTTTATCAGTGTGTGTTTTCGAGTTGTCTGTGTGTGTTTCCTCTGGCCGGGCACATGAATTTAATTACATATCAGCCTCCACCCACACAGACATTGATGTCCTCCAAGGAGACTAAATCTTGTATTGTTAGGCCTGTCGAGGGCAGCAACATGAAGGTTTTTCCTGAAGGGGGACCATAAGTTTAGACCATTAAAAACACAACGCCGGTTGTTTTTCACAATCCACTCAGACATTTGCAAGAAGAAAAGTGAAATACGCTCGCAGAAGAAGTGAGCACTGTATAAGTAATCGTTTCCTATTTTTTGATGTGACTGTACTGTGCACCCAACAAAATAACATTGGCAAAAAAAGACTTATAGTAAGTAGATTTGGTCTGCAATTTTCTCACCCTCCCATATCCATTAGACAACGTAACAGTAATTGGCTGTTCACCAAAATGTCTCTTCGGTTGTATGTCTGTAGGCAGACTCATTAATGGCAAAAGTCAAAAAGACTTACTAGCCAAGCAACAATACGGGCCAGTACACAGCAGGGGAGTGATGAGTAAACAACAAATTATTAATCATATTAAACCTCAGTGTTCTCATGTTCTATCATTATATCTATCAGTATTTATCACGTTATCAACATGTTTTTTCCGGAAACACGGAATAACCACACGTCAGCAGGGCATGAATTCAGAAAACACTTGACAGATTTTAAGCAGGAGTTTCTTATCTGATCTAATTTATTCGTAAATAAAATCGCTGAAAATATTGCAGGGAATTCCCTGCACAAAGAAATTGAAAACTGTTCTGTCTTTTAACAACGGACCGTTCAGTTACTAATGTTAAGTTCGACTGACATCGGAGCTTCTGTGTTTATAAGAGTTGATCCTTTTGCACGTTGTCTCATTATCATTGTATGATCTATGCATTACACATTAAACATGATGGATTTGCTTTGTGATGTAGAATCGTCGCTTATTTTCCTAGAAGATAATAAGCCTGATATAATTTTTTTTCATAAAAATGTAATAATATCTTGTGATTTTGGTGGAGCAGCACTATTTCAGGACAGGCCAGGGGCTTCCACTTTAAAAACGTTGTTGCCACTTTCCCTGATCTCAGTAGTTGACTTGAGTAAAATGCAATATAATATTCATATTATATTAATATAGAATTTGGAATGATTCCCAAACGAAGATACAAAATGTTCCCACAACTTGTGTTCCAGTACTTAAGACTCATCTACTGCACATGACCATTAAAGGGAATATTTATTGACTTTATTTTTTAACATTTCTTGCGTGTCTTGCAGGAGCACTCTGGCTATGACCCTTGTCCTTTTGTATACTTTCGATTTAGAGGATCGAATAAACATGTCAGCTGTGATGTATAATTTTTCCCCATCAGCCTTTTTTTTTTACTTGTTAGTTTTCCATTTAATTCCTTTTCCATTTTGAGAGGATCTCGAAAGCTCAGTCTGAGCTGGAGGAACGACTGCTTCATGCCAGTTTAGTTCCATAAGACAAATGAGCCGAATTCCTGCCAAATCCAACCAGGTGGCATAAATTGTGAAAGGCACTGTCGATGCCAAGCTCCAAAATTAATTTAGCGTTGATTTATTGATCTTAAAATGATCCAAATTCCAGCATTTACACGAATTCCGCTTTCGAATTCTGACTAAATCTTTCTGGGCGGGAACTCCATCCTTAAGGTTTACTGACAACCTGAAAGGGTATTGAAGCTGACACCTTCACAGACACGCCCTGCACGCACACCGTCCTCTGCTGAGTTAAATGTCGATGCTTGGTAAGTTCGTGTCCCGCTTGGTCGGCGAGGAGCGTTGCCAGGCTGACAGCTGCTCCAACTCCACATTCCCCCGAATGTGATAGGGAACTGGAAACTCTGCACATCAGCGCGCACATACACGCACACACACACACACAGTGAAAAACACTTGTACTTACAGAGACACACATGTACCAGCTTAGAGTCGCACACACACCCACACACATATAGGGAGGAGGCTAAAGAGCTGGAGAGGCTAGATGTCACAGGCCTTATAATAAGAGGGATGCCCTCTTAAGCTGCTTCACACCATCGCCCAGAAAATCAAAGTGTCGTATCAATGAGCATCTCGTCCGAAAAAAGAAAATATCTCCCCTCTCCTCCTCACCTCCTCCTCCAGCCTCTCCTCTTGTCTCCCGCCCTCCTCTCTACCATTCCTTTCTTGAAAAGCAAAGTAGAATTGTTGTGACGGGCTGAGCAGGCTTTTCAGCTATTTTCTGTATCATTGGTAGTGGCTGAAGAAGAGAGAGATGAGAGAAAAGGGGGGAGCGAGGGTGGAGGAGAACATGGGCGCTGGCGGAGCTGGGCTGTTTTGTGGCGGGCTAAATGGAGATCTAATTCAATTTTGGCTATGACCACGGGCCAGGTTGCTTTTAGTAAACGGCTGGTTGCTTCAAATGCAAACACAACATGTTTTTTAATTCCTTTGAGCTAAAGAGAGCGACATCAAGAGGGCAGAGGCTTTGCCTCCACTCGCTGTCAAACGCCCGCCCTTCTTCTTCTTCTTCTGCTTTTTCTAGCCGTTATTAAAAGGCTGTTTGATAAACGCATCTCTTCCTTCGCCCTCACCGTTGTTTTTTTGGTGCAGAATTAACAGCCTTTTGAATTTCTGGATACACACAGTCAATATCCACCCAACAGATGGTGCAGGGCTTCACTGCTTTTCTTCTTCCTCTTTTTTTTTTTTCCCCCTCTCCACTAGCCAGTAATAATTTTTCTGTTGGGTGTATGTTAGCTGCACGTTACTCCACGTTTGTTTGCTCTGCTCCCTTTTCTCTCTCTCTGTCACAGATGTAGCCTGAAATCACGTCTGCCACACTGGTCTTAATCTCGGGGGTTAGCAGCTGCCGGTTGATTGTGTGTCTTCTTGTGTGCGTGTATTTGTGTGTGTGTGTTCTTGTGTGAAAAATCAAATGAGCAATTGGATTCACCTCGCTGCTCTGGTCACCTGAATGAGTTTGTTCAAAGTCATTGGTCAGTTGATGGTTAAAGGAATAGTTTGACATTCTGGGAGTTTCACTTTGTGGAAGTAAAGGGGAAACAAAATCCACATGTGAAGCTCAATCATATCTTTTTGTTTAAGCTGCTTAAAAAACAAGTGTTTTAGCAGATTTATTGGTTTAGATTTATGTTGGATTATTATAATTATCATTGTTTTTTAAGATACTAGTGCATTACTAGAACGTGTCTGTTGAAATGGGATTTGTTTGGCCTATGGTAATGCTGGTTGCAGCTTTCCTTATATTTCCAGTGTCTATGTTAAGCTAAGCTAATCAGCCTGTAGCTGTAGCTTCATATTTACTGGAATAGACATTAGACAGGTGTTAGTTTCTCATCTAACTCTGGGTAAGGAAGTAAAAAGGCTAATTTCCCTCAGTGTCGAGACAAAAAGGGCGACTGCTTAAATGGAGTGAAAGTGAGGAAGGAGTAAAGGACAGAAGGAAGTGAGGAAGGAAGGAAGGAAGGAAGGAAGGAAGGAAGGAAGGAAGGAAAGAAGCGAGGAAGGAGAGCTGCCACAGCCTCGCAGCTCATTTGAGGCGAAGCCTGTGAGCTTGAGTTATGCTGCGCAGACAATGGGCTTCTTTCACCCGAACTCCCCAACACTTGCACAGACACACACACTCACACACACAACACAGGAGCATTCTGTCTCAAAGTGTTGTTGCAGCAGTTGCACAATATTTTCTCTTATTATTTCATCATGACCCCCACTCTCTGCTCCACCCTGGTATCTGGTTTTAATGTTCTCGTCTGCATGTTGTCTTTGTCTTTGACTGACTGACTTGAAGCTTTGGGTCCGTGTGTCATCATCAGTATCTGGACTTTTACCGTATGATTGAATTAAATAACAGGTTCATTTTAGCTATGAAAAACCTCTGACATTGTTTCTCCCGGTTGCGGCTCCATAATGAGAGAGAAGGCAGGGGGGTTGAAAACTGGGGAATGTCATCCTTATTCTTTAAAACCCTGGAATTTTCTTTCCCACTTTCCTCTCTGTCTTTTCTCATGCTATTCCCTCCCCCCAGGCAGTGCTCATTAGCCCCTTGGTCCCTCTCTAAACAGGTGGAGCATGTTTGGCACAGCCCTCCGACATGCAGTCAGGCTTAATTGGGCTTGGAGGACCCACACACACACACATCACTCATATACACCCCTCCCCTCACACTTTTCCCTCCATTCAAAAGAGCCAATTGTCCCCTTCCTATTCCCCAGGGTGAGGTTGAGGTTCCGCGGCAGAACAGTGTAAATCCAGCCCCAGGCCTGTCTCCAGGCCTGAGTGACTGACTGGCCTCCTGGCGTCCCCTCCTCCTCCTCCTCCTCCTCCTCCTCCTCCTCCTCCTCTTCCTCCACCATCTCCCCTCTTCTTCTTTCTCAAAAGATAACAACAACCACAACCCATACATGCTCCATTGATATGCAGACTTATCCTCCAAATGTCACCGGGCCGCTCTCGATGCCGGCTCCTCCATCTCCTTGTTCGCCTTTTCCCCAAGCCCTCCACCTTTACCTCTGCACCACCTCTCTATCTTTCTCTCTTTTTCTCTCCCTCTCAATCTGGCTCCAACTAGACGCTTTGCTCTTCTTTGTGTCTTTTGTTGCTCGAGAATTTTTTAGCCCACAGAGGATTTTTCCCCCCCTGTTTCTCTCTCTCTCTCTCCTCCTTTCTTGCTTTTACTTTTCAAGGATGCCCAGAGCCTGAGCGATATCCTCATGTGACTCGGCTGTTTTGTGTTTGTTTGTGCTGTGTACGTGCATCCGCTGAGCGCTCTTCAGGTGAAGCATCGCCATACTTGTCTACGTCTGTGTAATTACAGCCACATCAGCCTCTATTTTGTTTTTCTTTCCTGGGCAAACACTTGACACCACCTTGACAGTCTTTCTTAAATAAAAAGAAATTACGCTTCTTTCATCTTTTTTTCATCTAACACACACACACACACACACACACACACACACACACACACACACACACACACACACACACACACGTATAATGCACACCACCGCTACTGGATCAGCGATGTCTCATTATCCTCTTTATTCACACAACAAATATAGCTGTAGCACTGGAGTTGAGAGGGAATGAAGCATGTGTGTGTGTGTGTGTGTGTCTGTCTGTCAGTGTGGGGTAGCACAGGGCAGGTGGGGGGGTTCGAATGTTAACTGCCTTATCACTCCAATTTCACACTCTCGCCTCCAGTCGCACACTCACGCACACACACGAGCACAATGCAGGCACACAAAAACACCCTGTTGCCTCCAATCTCGTATGTGACGACTGATTAACGGGCAAGCAGGGGTCTCACACTCGCACACACACTAATCCCAGCCAGAGGGGAGGTGTTGTGTGTCCTAATGAGTGAGTGTGTGTGTGTGTGTGTGTGTGTGTGTGTGTGCGTGCCTGCTTCGGTAATGGGGCCACCTGTCTTCTCATTAGCCTCGTTACCCAGCCTTTTAATTGCCCCCAAACTCTGGATCACGTCTCCTCCTTCTCCTCCCTCACTCCTTCTCTCCTCCCTCACTTCTTCTCTCCTGGTGATTTCTCCTCAACATGTTAAGTGAGCTACTGGGACGTATCAATAACCTGACCTCACCGCATACAGTACAGATTATGTCATAACATGCAGGTGCGTGTGTGTTGAGATTGGGTGGAGTAGTGCGAGTGATACATGCCCATATGTCAGCGTATTAGCAAAGTGATTGCTTTGACCTCGGTGTCAGGAGGCGTATGAACATGACGACAGTTGGAAGGGAATTGGCACTTGCACACAGTCTCACACACACACACACACACACACACACAGACACACGTACATGTGGTTATCATGTTGAATTGAGTTACCTTGAACAACCCTCAGCTCCATCACCACCTGTCTGTCTCACATCCTCTCTCCTCCACGGCTACATGATTATGAAAGAGACACTCACACTGTTTTTCTTACCTGTGTGTAAGGTACCACACACATAATCGTGGTTATTTGTCTCAGCTACAGGAAACTGCTGCGGATTATTTTATTCAATTTTTTTCAGCTTACCATACATTTCCCCCTTATTTGGTTCACAGCAGTATTTCTCAGAGTTGCTGAGACTCTGTTTTTTATCACACAGAAGTCTTTATGAACAAAGTTCAGCCAATAATCACATCTTTATTACTTTGGGATGCAGCTACAACCCCGAGGCAAACTTAGTCATGAGCTGGCTTTAAACCAAAACAGGTTTTGAGGTTTTGGGGAGAGAGGTATTTTCTCTTTCTAAAACTGAGCCAATCCACTCGGTTTTTACAGAACTCTGATCTATCTTTAAAATAAAGTGTGTGATTTGGATAAAGATCTATATTATATCATGATATAGTAAATGTATATATCAGTGAATATGGCTGTTCTTCAAATCCAGCTAATTATTTACCTGGCAAATTAGAATGGGTTCTGATGTCTCCTTCAATGTCGGATTCAGTGTTGGATCCAAGTCCTTCATTGACAACTTCTCTTAAGCCCATTTTCCACTGGTCAAAAGCAAACTAGCAAGTTTTTGTCTGTGGGAGTCCACGTACTAGTGTTACAAGACAGCGAGACGAGCCAACGCCTCTGTTCTTGGTGAGCATTGGGTAGTAGACAGTCCTTTTTAGTAACCTGTAAAACCACAGACAGAGAAAAACATGGCCATCTTAACTAGAACATTGCAAGTTTCTTATATATATATATCAGATATCACTTACAATTGTGAGTCGTGCAGTGTTTATCCTCACTGCGAATAGTGGCCAACAGTCATCTTTCATACATCACAGCTTGACTATTTATCTACTGTCCATCATGGTAAAGAGGAAGAGTGCTCTGCCTCACTGTGGCAGTTGGTTCTGTGGTTTAAGTTTTAGACTGACATACTTAACTAAAAAGCTGTAATTTCTCACCAAACACACTAAATATAAAACATTCGTTAAGGATTCAGACTCTTGATTTGGAAAAGGATTCAGATAAATGCTGTCAAACATCAAGGTTCTTAATCACATTGATGCAAAGATTTGAAACGGCACTTAGATGATAACTTTGGCTTTTGGGCATATTGTGTTGTCATAACGGGTTGTTATAATGGGGCGGCTGTGGCTGAGGGATAGAGTGGTTTTCCTCCAACCTGAAGGTCGGCAGTTCGATCCCCAGTCTGACACATCTGCATGCCGAAGTGTCCTTGGGCAAGATGCTGAAGCCTGAATGGCCCCCCCTAGAATAAAAAAGTGCTGCAAATAGATGCACTGTATGAATGTGTGTGTGAATGGGTGAATGTAAAACTGTACTGTAAAGCGCTTTGAGTGGTCATCTAGACTAGAAAAGCACTATATAAATACAAAACCAAAACCATTTACCATAACTCCTAGGCCTATCAGGGTACATTGCTTTAAATTGTGAAACAAGAAAAATGGTCTGTGATTACTCTCGAAACCCTTCTTATCCTCCACCCGTCTCCCTCTCACCCAATCCATCTTTTTCTCTCCCTCCCTCCATCCCAGCTCTGCTCTCCTCTCTGCGTCTCTGTCCGACAGCTCTCTGGGCTGTTGCCAGTCAAGTTACATGAGAGAACAGGCGGCAGCGCATTCCTGCAGAGCATAGCTTTGCACTCAGGGGATTCCCTCCCCTGTCTCTCTTTCTCTCACTCTCCCTCCCTCTCTTTGTTTTTGTCCATTCCTGTATTTTAACGTCCGAAATGGAGCCGTGAGCTACACTTGCACCCGAGGCATTCCTCCTCATTTGCTGCTTGTCTTTGTCCCGGACGATCACGTACAGAATGTTTGTTTTTGTGCTGAAACGCGGTGATTCGTGATTTACACCCACGGTATACGCTACATTGTCTCATGCTCCTGTAGTTAAGGTCGCACAGCAACTGTCTCTTGTGTTGTTGTTGTAAAGAACACCTTGCATGCAGAGAGAGACTCGCTTGAATAGTTTGTCAGTGGCTGCCGGGGGTCTGAAACATTCTCAGTGTTGGACCCAAATTTATTGTCTTGCTCCGCTGGGGACTGAAGAAATCGTACTGTACACAAACCCCCCTGAGAAGGCTGCCTCTTTGTTCTTAATCTAATAAAACACTTTGTTTGATGCGGCTTGAATCCAGACCTGACGCTTTGAGATTCACTTTCTTGTTCCAGCTTTTCAAATGTAAGGATTCTTGTGTAGTAAAGAGCCGTTGTTTAACAAAGTAAGACATTTACAGATGTTGTTATTTGCCCATTGATAACGACCCAGGGTTGAAAAGATTTCATTCTGTTTTGGAAGCAATAATCAATCAGTTGTGTTATCTGTGGATTAATTGACTTATAATAATTACATTTTCATGCAGTCTAGTTTAAGTAATAACCCCAACCCAATGCAGCTTGAGTCTGTTTGAGTAGGCCAGGATTCATTATAGATCAGAAATGATCATATAATCATAAAACAGTAATGGCCAACATGTAATGGTTTCAACCTATTATTTTTGGTCAGACCAATTATTAACCAGTATAAAACATACATCTTGTAAGTTTGCACACAAAAGTTAAACTGACGATTTGGAGTGATCGAAATGGAGCAGCAGCCAAAAATGTTATTCATCATTGAGTAATATGATATTTTACATTCCTATAGTTAATTTAATTTGACTGATGCAATTACTCTGAATTCAAAAAGAATCGCTTGCTTTGTTCAAAAGTGAATTTAGATCAATAACTTTATTTAATTGACAATGTTTTGCAATAATATTGAAAATGAAAAACTAAAATCTGAAGCAAATTAATGTTTCATATGTTTTTCTGATAAATGACTCAAACTTTTATAACATCAATAATCAGCTGTCAGTCTACTAATCAGTTAACGAGTCGTTTCAACATTTCTGTATTAAATTAGATCATTTTCTTCTGTTGAATAAAGGGATTTAATTACAATGAGACAAATGAGTAATGTGATGTGGTTAAATATAATAAACTATGACAAATAGTTTTAAACCAACTTTTAATATTTGTTGCATTAGAGCTGAAACCATTGGTCGATTAGATCTTTAAAGATATTAATGGTACACTATTGATTTTCTCCAAAACAAGAATGCTAACGGTTTTCCGGCCCTTTCTTGAGCTGAAAACAAACTTTCAAATATCATCTGGTTGGAGTTTTTACATTTTATTAACATAATTGACTGATGTATAAGTAAAAAGATCTACAGCTCATGAAGACTAAGATTTCTGAGATTCTTGTCCCAGTCACTTTGGTTCGGCCACATCCGCACACAGCAGATCACGTTGCATCCACCAGTCTGCGAGTCTCAGTCCGGATGCTATAATATATAGAAAAATGTGGACGGCTTGAATGGAAAATACAGAGGAACCATTACTTCTTGGCACAGTTAGATTTTTCTCGTTGCTGCGTGAGAACAAAGAATTTCCACCAGTGTCCGCATATTCAAACCCAATCTCCAGATGTCGGCTTCACTCCAGCGTGTCCCCTCTCTCTCCCCAGCACTGTCACCGCTGCCTTCTCTTACTCGCCCCTTCGCGTTTTTTCCCTACTCTGTCTCTTGTTCGTCTTCTGTGTTTAAAGTACAAACTACCAAGGCAGGCTGTCTGAGTCTTCAGGCTGTTATTGATCGACTAACAAAAAGAAAGAGAGAGAGAGAGCAAGCGCGCGCTCGAGAGAGAGAGAGAGAGACCGTGAGTGGTATCAGGAGCAGGAGCGAGTCAAGGCCGGCAGAAAAGACGCCTGGAGAGCTTGTTTGAGCCGGGGGGGTCTATTTCTGTCTGTCTCACTGCGTCATTATTGACCAGAAGACATGCAGGACACATGGGATGAGATGACGGAGGGTGAGCAGAGGAAAGGGGAACAGCAGGAGGAGGAAGAAGGGTGAAGTTCAGCCCTGGGAGGTCAAGAGGCCGTTAATTTGGGTGCTGCAGACGGAGGGATTTATATGAAGACAAGATGTTTTCAGTCTGATCCGGTCGTCGGGAGCCCGGCCACGTCTGATTGTTAGATGCATGAAGAAGATACATCGCCGACCTGACAACTAATTGTTTAAGGGGGGTGTGTGTCTGTGTGTGTCTGTGTGTGTGTATCTACGCAGTCAAGTGTCTGCACAATGTTTCAACAAGAAGGAAACAGGAAGGACTCAGTGGAAGTCTGCAGAGAGTCAAGTCCTGACGTGTTGGTGCTCACTCTCCCCTCCTATAAACACACGGACACACACACACACACACACTCACACAATAACCTGGCTGATATCATCTGCATTTACAGCCAGCACATTCCTCTGGACCCTTCCTCTAAAAGCAAAGGGGAGTGGAGACACAAACCAGTGGTTCCCCTGCGACACACACACACACACACACACACACACACTCAGGATCAGGTTGGGTTTGGTCAGAATAAATTTTCCTTATCGACTCATGTTAGTTCTTTCACATTATAAGAAAATCTAAGTTTTAGTAGGAACTCTGTTTCTAAACCCTGTGTTCTCACACCTGATCTTCCCCTGGAGGTTCTTCCTGGGAACTTAGTCAACTGGACACTGATCCGATACCTGGAAGCTGGTGATAAATAATGCAATTTAATGTACTGAGTCAGGATTGCGCTGTGTGGGATTCTCCCTCTGGGTTACAAACCTGTGACAGCACTAATGTTATCAATGAAACTGGATATTTTACAAATAGGTGCATTTTGTTTTTTTCCATCCACTACCAATATCTGAATAATAGCAATTACAATTATTAATGTTATCAAGGTTCTAATCAATCTACATAGGCCTGTTTTCACCTGTCTCTGTCTCTTCAGTGGAGCGGAGTCTTAGGTGGACACTAAGGTCACGTGATTCATGTACCTAATGACTTGTGAAATATGGAAACAAGTAAAATATCGCAGGTGATTGATTGTTGGCAGATCCCAGCGTCCAGCAGAGATTTCTTTTTTCGAACCCATGCCAAGAAAGTCGGAAAACACTTCTTTACTTCTTCTGTGGTGTGATTTTTCTCAGTTGTTTGAATTCAGGTCCATTTTTAGAGGTGCAAGATCCATGTTGTTAAGAGGATCTGGTTCCAACAAACATCCCTGGACTATTAATAAATCATGGTAGCTCTGTGCAGTGGGATGCTGCTGGCGTCACCGTGTTTGTGCGTCTGGGTGCTCATACGTGCACATGCGCATGCCTGTGCATTTGTAAATCATTCTCTTTATATGTAAACAAAGCCTCTTAACTTTTTCACGCTCTCTGGAGAACAAATAAAGACTTTGTAGCGGTCACAAACCACCTTTAGTATTTCCTATGCTCCTAAAATCCCAGGAAAACAACTGGCACGAAGCCCTCACCAGAAATGTTAACCAGCATGTAACCCTTGTTAATTGTTTTCCCTTTTCCTGAAACCATTTATTAACCCAAAGGTAACTGGCGCTGAAAAATACTTTGAACCTCACCATTCCTCGATTGTGCTGCACCTCCCAGGACATGACTGGAGACTCCTGCTCTGAGATTATAACAAAACAGAAGTCTCGGAAGGGAGAACACACTGTAATCAACTGCAGAGGAGGGGCGGGGGGGGAAGAATAAGAGATGGTCTGAAAGTCGACGGCCGACAGAAAGGGAAAGATTTAAAGAGAAGGGGAAGCGAGGTTAAACGGAGAAGGTGCAGGTTCTAGAAGTGGTGATTTGTGACCCACAGGAAACGGGCAAAGGGCTTATTTTCCCCGGGCGCTCGGAGACCATAACAGGCCCAGGCGCTGTGTGTTTCCTCTTGATAACGCTCGGCAAGCACACATGTACCCGCATTGACTCACTAATGCACTAGATCTGCAGTGTGGCTGTTCTCAGGGTTTCTTACAGAGTCTAAAATTGAATCATCCCATTTAGAGGCCTTCAAATCTTTTAAATCTTTTAAAATATTTAATCTCATAACATGTCTAAATACTTTTAGTTAAGTCTTAATTATGTTAATATTCTTTTGCACTACTTTGGTGACTTTATAAATAGAAATAATTTGCATTTGTGACGCACTTGACGTGTGTCTTGCATTTCGCAACTTTTGTTCTTAAAAATTTCTTTAAAATTAGTCAGATTGAACAAGTTAAAACTGGTAGAAACTAGTTTGAACATTGTAAGACCAAAAATGGCAAAATATTCAGATTGTTATGCTCTTTGCTAAAAAATAAGGCTTAGGACATTCCCATTCTGACTTATTTACAGTACATGTAAACACACAGCCGTGCACATGGAGATGCTGAGAAAAGAAGGATTAAAAGTCCGAAAGCACTCGAAAATGTGTTTGTGTTTTTCCTTTACCCAGCTCATCCATCCTGCACTGTGTGCTGGGCTAAATGTTCAGATTTACTGATCAGAGAGAGAGAGAGAGAGAACGTGAGAGAGGGAAAAACCAAACTGTGATTTGTTTTCAGTCCGGATCCCACGGCGGTCCAGACAAAAGCTCCATCACACCTCTCCCTGGCAAGCGCCCACTTCTTTCTATCAGCCTCACTCCACTCTCCACCGGGCTGATAGGATAAATCAATACGATGACAAAGCGCTCGCCGATTAGTCCACATGTTTGATACCTGATGAATGAAGGCCAGGGTGTTTTTCGTTGTGTGTGGTTTGGTTTTTTGGGTAGGGGGAGGGGCTAACTTTGAAACCTGTATTGCACGTGAGCGTGGTCTGCACAAGGGGGCCCCCCCGGAGCTGCTGCTCTCAGAGGAGGCTCTGCTGAAGTCTGCACTGTGAGAGATTGCAGCGACCGCGTATTAGCTTTGAAGTCGGTTTGACAAGTGCTTCAACTATAAGCAGTATCACCTGGGAAAAAAAGAATCTGCTGTCACCTCTGACGCAGCGAGTGTGTGCGTTGGACGTGTGTACAGGAAGTGGACTTGCAGTTGATTGTGTGTGTGTGTGTGTTATGAAACATCATTACCTAGGGATTGGAGTACACGGCCAGACATCATTAGGCTTTAAGGCGAGAAAGTCTCTACGGCACCACTTTTTTTATGCAGTCGGCCTGACCCAGCAGACACGACAGGCAGCCACTCCGTTTAAGATCATTTATTTGCGTCTGTATGTAGCTCCGTGTTTGGATTACGATGCGTGTTGCATCCTGTGTGTGTTTGCGCCCATGTTATTTATTTATTTTGCCTGGTAATATGCCTGAGCCTTCATTATAGCAGGAGCCATAACTTTGATAAATCACTTGGGCTCAGGGCCCTCACTGCTTTCACAGTATTAGAAAACTAATTGAAATTCTCTTCCGCCCCCTCCTCTCTCCCTCTCTCTTTCCCGCTCCCGCTCTCTTTCTTTTTCTCTCTCACAGTTTTTCACCCTCTCCCTCGTTCTCTCCTTCCGTCTCTGTGGCGAGGGCCAAACAGCACCGTGTTTTTCAGCGGAATAGAAGCCAAGAGGGGGAAAATGTCATCACTGATTTAATAGGCATAGTCAAAGAAACACACACAGCGCGCTCACAAACACACAAACACACACTGTACTCTGGGGAGTGTTAGGAATCCTGATAATGTCATCATAGGAATCTCCATAATGTACCCCTCTCTCTCCTGCAGGCTCCACTTGGACTGTGCCTCACCGCTGCCTCTGCTTTTGATTAGATCGGGGAGGATGAGATTTTAGGTTTAGGTTGATGGGATTTAGAGTTTAGATACTTGTTTCTATGGCCGTGATCCCCCCGCTGTCCTCGGATTGAGGGTCTGTTTGGTTCGTTGCCTGGGATCTCCCAGCTGCCTCTGGATTTAGGGTTTAGTCGTCTCATTGTCCATGATCCCCCTGCTGCTACTAGATTTGTTTCATTTATAGGGATCTCTCTCTCTCGCTCCGTCTCTCTGTCTGTGCTGCAGATACATTCAGGGTGTGGTTGCTTAGTTGTGCAGGATCTCCCTGATGAAATTTGTTTTTTTTATAGCTGTTGTATTCGCTGCAGGATCGTCTCGCAGCTGCTGGATTTAGGGTTTGGTTGTTCTATTATGCACCAGCGCTCAGCTTTTGCTAGATTTAGAGTTTTTTGGTTGTGTTTTTGTGCAGGATCCCCCTGGTGCCACTGGATTTCGGGGGGCTTAGCAATTTCTTTTTTTAATATCTATACACTGCTACTGTTCGTGTGACACTTGGGGCTTTGTGTCCACCCAGCAACCCCCCTCCTCTCTCCTGGGGTGAGCTTTGTACTGGGAAGCCAAAGGTTTAGAGATGGCAGCAGAGACTCTGTGTGTTTGTGTGTGTGTGTGTCTATGTCTGTCTGTGTGTGTGATGCAACTTGTGTGAAGTGGGCGATTTCGTGGAGTCCTGTCAGCACACAAGATTTCTCTCTGCAAACATTCCTCTGACGTGATGCAAGCCCGGTAGAGGAGGGCAGCGTTTGTGCCTGTGTGTGTTTTCTCGACCGGCGGCGTGTGTCTGTTGACCAGACAAATCCATACCATCGCTTCCAGTCACACCGCAGGCACATAGCCACACACACAGGTTGAATGTGTGTGTGTGTGGGGGGGGTGGGTGTGGTTAATGAGGATGTGTTGATTGATTAGACTGCAGTAATTAGCTGGAGTGTGAAGGCCTGGAAAGGTCTCTGCTCTGGTGGGAGTGTCCCCTCTGGAGAGACATTGAACTGTGCTATGCACCATTACATTGCACACACACACACACACACACACACACGCATCACAAACAGTCCCATCGAAAATCTCAGATGCGTTATGAGTCATCTCTTGAAGGCAGACCTAATGCTTTGTGCGGGTGTGAGGGAAGAGGAAGGATGTTTGCTGTGCATGTGTGTGTGTGTGTGTGATTGTGTGTGTGTGTCTGAGACACAAGGATGTTTGCAGCATGGAGATGTGTGTGTTGGGGAGTGAGATGTGCTTGTGCCAGCACTTTCTCTTCCTGCTGAGCACTGACCTGAGCTGACAAATCAACTCTCTGTAGTTTCACTTCTTATCCGCGGCCCCGTTCACTTATGTGCATCACAGGGCCACTTCAAGTTAATGCAAATAATACTGTGTTAAGCGTGACAACCACAGTCTGTCCCCTTCCCTCCACTGAGTTACGAGGATGTAGAATGAACTTCTGCAGGAAAGTGTTGTGACTAGTGCCATCACATGGCCGACTGGGGAATTACATCTGATACATTGCCAATTTTGTTTTAAGAATTATCTGTTTTGCTTCTCTCCTTTTGCATTGTTTCACTTGATCTGAACAGTCATGAAGTTAAACCCAGGAGAGAAAGTCAATACAATTCAGTTAGAGGGTGAAACACTAATACATGAAGTTGTTTTCACAGGTTGTGCTGCTGCTGGGTTTTATTTCAGTCTCCTTAATGCAGCGGTTTTTACTCTTATTGATCGACTCAGCTTAAATCAAAGACAATTTTCTGTGCCAGTAATGGAATCATTTGTTAATGTATTTTCTTTTCTTCTTAACCCCTG
Organism: Pleuronectes platessa; assembly: GCF_947347685.1. NCBI lineage: Eukaryota > Metazoa > Chordata > Actinopteri > Pleuronectiformes > Pleuronectidae > Pleuronectes > Pleuronectes platessa. Next base: position 8,123,545 of record NC_070636.1, on the reverse strand, counting down.
ACAGGAAGTTCTACTACATCACTCTGCTGAGGGATCCTGTGTCTCGATACCTCAGCGAGTGGAGGCACGTGCAGCGGGGCGCCACGTGGAAAACCTCCCTCCACATGTGTGACGGCCGGACCCCGACGCCCGAGGAGCTGCCCTCCTGCTACGAGGGCTCCGACTGGTCGGGCTGCACCCTGCAGCAGTTCATGGACTGTCCGTACAACCTGGCCAACAACAGACAGGTAGGAAGAAGAGAGAAAGAAAGGATGGATGGGACATCTCAGTCCATGGTCACATTGACTGTTACGGCTACGGTCCCCTGAGCTGCAGCCAGTGAAATCCCGATCCATTACCACGACTCCACCTGACCCAACTCACTGATTTAAGTGTTAAAATAATGTACAATCATTTCAATTTCTGATTTCTCCAGAAAAAAAACATATTTAAGTTACCATCCGCATTTAGTTAATTTCTACTCGTACCTGAGCGTTTATGTTAAATCTTAAAGTTACCCTTCTTTTTGTTGGAATACCCACAGGTACCAGACGTGGGTCAGAACTCTGCCATCAACCATTCACTTTTGCTGTAATCTCCAAAAGCTGCTGCTGATTTCAGTCTCGATGCCGCCATATATCACTCCTACCTAGTCAACCTGCATTACTGAACCTGACATGACATCGCTCCAGTCGGCTGGACTCCTCTGTTTTGTTCCCTAATGCGACTATTGTCCTGATATTGTCAGCAGGTCCCATTAATCCAATGAATCCAGTCTACTGGAAAACGCCAATTGAGGGATTTAATTTCTGCAGAAAAGTAGATAAAATAGTTGGGTGAATTTCCACATGAGAAACCCAACACACAATAGATACTTGGGTTTTATGTCCCCCCCGTCCCCTCCATCCCTCCCTCATGCATTTCACTGGCTTCCAGTCAAGTCGTGCATCATTTGCAAAATCCACTTTGCCTATAAATCCCTCCCTGTCCCATGACTCCCCAGCACCTGTCTGACCTCCTCCACCCTTATACGCTTCCCAGAAACTTTACGGTCCACGGACAGGGGTCTGCTCACAGTTCGGTTTGGCAGCCTCCGCCCTCTGGAATTCTCTCGTGGCAAAGAACTGTAATCTATAATGCTCCATTTCTGGACACTCACAATAAACAACTCACAGCCCACCTGTTCACAAATCATTTTCACCGTTGGATTCTTTATCGCCTTGCGTACCTTGACAGGCCCTGTATAAACCCAGGTTATTATAAGTTATTTATAATTGCTATTGATTTCAATTTACAAAGATGAACAGATATTGATTTCTTAACAGAAAGAGAATAAGTTTCTATTTGAGTTCTTACTTCAAGACTCATTGAGAATCTAAAAGATGTGAACATTTTGAGTGTGTATGAGTTGCACAGGTACACACACGTCTCACACACAAACACACACATATAAATATATACCCTTGCACAGTCAGGATTTCTCATTCTGGCAATAAACACCTCAGATTCACACCTCCTTTCTCATGCTATCTCAGTCTCCCACCTAAAAGTGTCGGCAGCTTATCTCATCTGCGCTCGGGGCTGTTATTACTCAGGGTCCCATGACTTATAAATGTGACACACGTGCACACACTGAAACACAAAACACACATACTCAAAACATCCTGGTGGACCAGGAGGCTGAGGTGCACACTGTACTCCTGTGATTCTTAAGTCTTGGGTCCCTGTTCCTGTTCCTGTGCTGTAACACAACAGCTCACTCAGTTGTGTAGTGATTTTGTATCTTTTCAAACGTGCTGACAGACAACAAAGTTCACCTGGGGATGAAAGAAAGAATGGAGCAAATATCATATATTGCCTTAGATAGTTATTCAATCATTTATTTTCTGCTGACCCATAGGTGCGCATGCTGGCAGACCTGAGCCTGGTCGGCTGCTACAACATGTCCACAGTTCCAGAGAAGAAGAGGGCCCAGCTTCTCCTGGAGTCGGCCAAGAAGAACCTGAGAGACATGGCCTTCTTCGGTCTGACGGAGTACCAGAGGAAAACCCAGTTCCTGTTTGAACGCACCTTCAGGTTGCGCTTCATCAGGCCCTTCATGCAATACAACAGCACCCGGGCAGCAGGGGTGGACCTGGATAATACTACGGTTAGTTCAGCTCAGCATGGATCATGTGAATTTGTGGGGACAGATGTCGATACAGATATTGGTAATATCTACCATAAATAGACCATAAACTTTTGAATAACTATAAATAAAAAACACACATAAGCAAAAAGCTAAACTCTGTATATTTAGTGTATATATGTGTCTCTAAAGAATTGAAGAGTCAACATTTCCTAGTTGTAGATTAGTCCTTAAAGATATAAACCAAGTGAAAGATAACCTGAGAGCAGAAAACCGAGAAAATTAGACAAACCGAGACTTGACGAGCGCGTTGGTTTAATTTCCCCGTGAAAAGATTTGTCGCCATTATCAAAACAAAAAAAGCAGCAGCTTCAAACATGTTCTTAACACTTTGGTCCATTGTGGGAGTTCTTAGGCTCGTTTCCCAGGAAAAAATCCAGTAAACAGCAGACTGGTGGTTTATACATCAAAACCCAGAAGGGAGGAGAGAAAATAAAATGTCCCCCGGCTGACAGAGGCTGTGGGAAGGTGGACCAACGGTTATTATATAAAAAAAAGAGGAAATAGCATGTTGTGGTTTGTAGTCTGACAGGTCGGTCTGTGTGTATGTGTGTGTCTCTCTGTGTGTCTCTGTGTGTGGGTGTGGCATTTTGAATAAAAACTAGTTTCTTAAATTTACTTTCAATTTAAATACCTGTGTGAAATTGACACACTATTAAATTCATTTTTTTAAAGTCAAATAAATGACATCAGCAGGTGATGATGAGAATGTTCCCTGTCTCCTTGGCTTTGTGCTGTAGTGCCCCGTGCTGCAGATCAAACATCTCTAATTTACTAACGTCAATGCGGCGCTTCACTTCCCTCTGTTGTCGCACACATTGTTCACAAATTATACTCTGCACACCGCCGCAGATTTCAAAGGGATTCTGTTAATTAAACCTGTTTCCTGCTCCGTGTTGCAGTCACACGCAGCAGATGAGACGCGCCAATAAAGCCAGCTGCACTGCCCGGGCTAACATCAAACACGTTTCAGTTGTCTTGCTCCACATATTGCAAACAGTTCCCTCTCTCTGTAGAAACCCTTTTAAAACATTTGTATAAATGTCGTGTAATAAGGAAACTTTTCCTTAGGGACCAAGAACCTTTTGAGGAACTCGTGGACTTTACAATGGTTTCCTGCTCTGGGAATATTCAGCTTTACAGTGTCAGAGGTTGATCCACTCCAACTTGTTCAGAAAAAACAATGAAGCTGTTGTCTAGACATAATGTTGATGTGAGTCGTAATCCTGTAACATATTAACAGGAATGTGAATTGTTTTATAAGTCACTCATGTAAGCATCATAAATTAGATAACGTGTTATTCAGGATCAGGTCAATAAGGGGGATGGGGAGGTTCTAAGTATAACCAGCCACCACTCTCAATAATCATACTGTTACACTGTTACACTAAATTAAAAATTTAAAAAACGTGACAAAATTGTTGCTTTTCTCAATTTAACATGCAACACAAACAAAGTAGAGAAAAAATTGAACAACTTTTTCAAACCCAATCTTTTTGTAGCTACTTCGGCTCCTGAATAATGACATTTTTTTAGGTATATCAAGCATTGTTTCATTGTATAATAAATTTGAAATAAACCAGAGATGACCAGGCAATCTGACCCCCCTCCCCAAAAAGGAAAGCCAACTACATAAAAGGTTTTTTTAATGTTAAAAGAACCGTATAGTTTTATCGTCAGTGCCCCAAATAGTTTTGAAAAAGATCTTGATGAAATGGGAGAGAGCAGCAGCAGCGATGGGAAAACAAAGCGGATAAACTCAATCATCCATCATCAGTCTAATTTGCTTAATCCTCAGGGTGATTCAGATGCTGTGGGAACGCAACACACAAACAAGACATATGCTTGCATGGATTGTGGGATGATTTGGTCGATAAAGAATAGAGCTTCACACTCTCTTTTCTCACCTTTTATATCTGTTGATTTTGTTTCCTTCTCCGTTTCTCTATCTCTTCAGTCTACTCTCCTCCATTCTTCTTTTCTCTCAGTCTCATAACGACAAAACCTAAGTGTTTGATCTGCTCCCCCCCCTTAGGTCCAGCGCATTGAGGAGTTGAACGAGCTGGACATGGAGCTGTACGACTACGCCAGGGACCTGTTCCAGCAGCGCTACCAGTACACCCGGCAGCAGGAGCGGCGGCAGCAGCGCATCAAGCTCCACATGCAGCAGAGCCACCAGGGCCTGGGTCTGGGCGTCAGCCTGTGGCCCTCCCGCAGCCGGCAGAGCTCGGTGTCAACACTGGAGGACGGCGAGAGGGAGGAGCGGGAGGAGGGCGAGGAGGGAGGGAGAACGGAGGAGGCCGGCAGCAGGCTCCCCACTGAGGACTACATGAACCAGATCATCAACCGCTGGTAGCAGCAGAATGAGAACAACCACACAGACGTGCATATGTAATGTGAACTGCATACACATAAACACACACATTTACACTGACACACACAGAAGGTGGCGCCGGCAGCAAAGACCCAAACGAATGGAAAAGACTTTACCGAGAGTTGGGCTGCGGGGATGAGAGCGGTTGCTATGGAGACCAGGGCTTGGTCGATTGCATCAGCTCATGTTACTGAGGTTTGCCCAGTTGTTATTAGCACCTGCTTACCCCCCCCCCCCCCCCCCCCCCCTTCTGATTTTCTCTGTCGCTCTCATCATCATTAGTGACTGAGCGGAGGAGAGATATCTTTAAGAGTTGCTGACAACCGGGTATCTCGTTCATCTCTCCAGCTTCTTCTTCCTCCTCCTCCTCCTCCTCCTCCTCCCACCGTGTCCCCTCTCGTTCTCTGTGGCCTGATAATGGAGCATGAGAAAAATACAAATTTTAAGTCTGTGAATTTTCCCGCTAATCCTCGCTAAGGACCGGTCTACTTCCTGGATGCTCCAGTTTCAAAGGAACCCGTGGAAAAGCTATGAAAGCGCGAGTAGCTGAGCTGAACATAGCGAACGGTGGGAGTACATGAGAGACTGTGCCGCGAAGAGAAGAAGTTGTACTGAGTTGTGTAATAAAGCTTTTCTGCTTCAAAAAATCTGCCATTTCACCCATGAACACTCATGAAATAGTGACTCTCAATCTCGGATGATTTCATTTGTATTTTACCTTTTTGTGTTGTTGTTTGTTTGTTGTTTTTTTTGGCTTTTTTAAAAGCAGAATTGTAATAACACTGAGACCAATATTGCTGCCTAAAGAAAAGTGATTCCTTTTATTTCTTTATTTTAGTTTTTGTAAGTCAAAGATAATGGATCGGATTTGACGTACAAACGGACCATAGCCATTACTGAAGCCTTGTATCTTGGGGGGGGGGGGGCAAAAAAGACAAAGAGTGGCCTGTTTCTCTGTTAAAGCTTCCCAAAGCTGCTGTCGCTTAACAAGTTCATTATTTTCTCCTTTTCTTTTTTGTGTGTGTCTCAGTGCTGCACAGAGTAAAGCCAATTACAGACCCCCGATCTCACATATAGGTGTGAAGAAATCAAAGGGAGGGAGGGAGGGGGGGGGGGGGCGGGGGGAGACGGCCTGCTGCAGGATGTTGCCAGGACCCGTGCTGTGTGAGCGTCGAGCGCTTTGGAAGCCTTAACTCAGACCAGCGCTCGAGATGGGAGTTGCGGAACCACTGGTCACCATGGCAATGTGAGCCCTTAATGCAGTGGGTGGCATTTCCAGTTTCTCTCTTCTTCTTCTTCTGCTTCTTTTTTCCGATGACCAAGAGGCTGCATTGTGAAAGCGGCCATCTCAACTCAAGCCTCCATCCCACCTGCTGAAAGGGCGTGCACGGCACTGGTGACCCCGGGTTCATTAGCGTGACCGTTCATTTCAGCTGGATTTAGCCTGAAGAATGCACGGGGCGAGGTAGCAGTGCCTCTATGTACTGGGATCATAGTAGACATAATCATTGTCAGATATTGTATCTGCATTATACTACAGTAATTTCTCTGACTACTTGTGCGTGCGTGTGCGTGTGTGTGTGTGTGCGTGTAAATAGTATGTACAGTATGCCTTTGATTGGCGTATGTGTATGCCTTTGTAAATAGTGTGCCTGACAGTGAGAGGATGTCCAATGAGTTTTGTGAATGACTGATTTCATGACCAATTATCTCGCCTTTTTTTTCCCGGGTGGTGGAGGCAACCAACAGCGTGTGACAGTGATGCAAGCCAGTAATACTCCCCTCTGCCCTCTCCTCCACTGCTTTCTTTCCCCCTCTCTTTTATTGTCTCCTCCTCATCACTTCATCACCCATGTTTTGTTTTGTTTTTTACTTTGAATACCTGAAATCTAAAATCAACATGTCACACAAGGACAAGAAGGGTTGGGTCACGACAACTCTGTAACCAAGTTGTTTTATCGGCGTCCACACGTTATCATAGGATTCAGTTCCTTACACAATGATGGGAAGTCAAAGTATTCCGAGTTTTCAGGTCACAGATTATACGATAAATTATATTTTCATAATGGCTCAAATTAAAGTTTGATTGTTGCACTCGGCCAAAGATGGTTTGTTCGTGAACAGGAACAAATCACTTTGTTAACGCCGCGTCACGTCTGCGAGGGAACTGTGAGGTCTTCAAAAGGACCGACACAGTGTCAACACCTCTACAGATATAATCAGGGTGGTTAGCTGAATGTTTTCATTGAAGAGGATCTATGTAGTCCTTCTGTTTCAGCTGCCTCAGCCAACAAAAGGTGGATACCACTTAATTTACAAATATTAAAATCCAACCCTTGTTCGATTTGATGCTGAATTCTGATTTAATAAAATGCTTTCACCCCCCCCACTCCATCCTATTTACAAACATAGAATCTGAGCAATAAGAGAAACAACAAAGGAGAAGGTGAGAGACAGAGGTTTCAAAAGTGTGAAACACTCAAAGACGTGTTGTAGAGCAATTAAATCAAACTGAATGTAGTCCAGATTCTGTGTCATCCATGGAGCAATGTGAGGATGCATGCAGGCAAACTGCTTCCATGGTGTCACCATAAATAACATGTTTCATCCTGTTGTTAACATTAGTGTTTGTTAGAAACTAACAGTTTAACCCTTTACCACTGCCCTCGTTACTTTTCAGCTAATCACCCGGATGCTCTTGTTTTTGATTTAACGAGGATGATTCATGAAGGGAAGAAAAGAATAAAAGTGGGGATGATGAAAGGTTTTGGGACGCATCCAGACTCAATACGCTGCTTTTTGTGTGACCTTCAAAGTAATACAATAGGGATGGAGAGAATGGGTATGGAAGGAGAGGTTCCCCCCCCCCCCCCCCCCCCTCTTTTCTTTTTGTTTCACATTAACTTCCTCCTGTCATTGTGGTCTTGAAACTGGAGACTCGAAAAACACTGCAGCTCCAGGCATTCTGCCCACATCTTCTTTTCTCCCTGCCGGACTCGTATTAGACCACATCTGAGCTCCAAACCAATAACCTGGCTCCTCATTAGAGTCTAACTGCAGAAAGCAAAACGGATTCTTCATCCAGAGAGTGCTTTATTTCTGTCAGCGTTCCAGTTTCAAGCGACCATGAGATTTTTAAAGCAATCCTCAGAAATACACACCTGAACAGAGTGTGAAAGGAAGAAAGAAGAAAAAAAAAACCTCCCTCTTGCTGAAATTATTCCAGAGATTGATGCTGTAAAGCTATACTCAAATATTTTATGTCTCATCACTATGTATATCTGATGTCTTAACAGCGTTTCGTCGTGACAATGAAGCAACCCAGGTGTCACTGTCATCATCTTTCTTTTTTATTTCTTATTTTCTTTACGTGTTAAAAGAGAGTGTGATAGAGACTTTGTTTTTATTTTATTTTTGGATTGGTGTGCAGTCTGTCTCCGGCTCTTTCTGTGTGCGTAATGTCTGGGTTTGTTTTCTTATGATTGCAAAAATGGATCATCAAGCCACCAATTAAAATATTTCATTTTTACAGCTCTGACTGTGTCGTGGTTGTCACTGGTTATCGTTTATCATTACTCTTATTATCAAGCTCACACTGCATGGAACAGCATGTCCCCATTGACTCTGTTTTTAGATGCATAGAACATCTAAGGTTCTGAACTTGTAATGTAGCCAGTTCTTTTAAGACTCACTCAGTTAGTGATATTATATCTGACAACTCCTTTGGGAGCTTTGCCCTCCAAGTTCCTGCACTTCCATCCACAGGCCAATCTATAACCGTAGGACATTTCCACTCCTCGCCCACACTAACCACAGAACTGTGACCCCCATAAAGCAGCCTGTTCCCCCTCCTAATGATAGCCTCAGCCCTGTCATCGGTGATCTACAGCCTAATTCAATCTGCAAACACTCTGGGTCTGTCGAATGCACGTACATGCACAAAAATAAGCTTCTTCCTCTGCTGTGGGAGGTGGGCGTTTGACGAAGGGGGGGGGTGTAAAAATCATCCCCTGTCCTTGGCTGCAAAGGAGATGGAGCGGAGCGCAGGCCTTCGCCCCGTCTCATCAACCGTCCGTTCAGCTTCAACTTTGACATCCTCACAGCGGAGCAGAGGAATAATTTCTCGGGGATGGCGATGAGCGGAGGCAATTGTCTGGAGGGAGATCAGAGCGCAACAAGAGCAGGAGTGTAAACGAGAGGAGGAATCAGAGAGGGTGTTTATGTAAGACGGGGGGAGAGAGAGGATGGGTTTTTTTTTCTGTTGTCTGACAAATGAACAGAGAAGCAATGAGAGGGAATAAGGGGGGGGGAGGGAGAGGGAGGCTGTGCAGGGTCTGTGGCAGCTGTGGTGCATTGGACTGAACGTTCAGGGTGATTTAATCCTGCCCATAGTTCTGGGTCACTGTCATTTCAAGTGCAGCTGGACTGAACACACAGTAATGGCCGTGCTACTGCAGAGGGCCCGACAGCTTTTGTTTTGCTGAACATATGCATGCGAGTGTTTGAGAGAATGTGCTACTGCTGCTGCAGTGGGAATCCGGCTCTGAGTGATTGTACGGGCTCTGGCCACAATCCATTAATACGAGGTCAAACTGGCTGCAGCTCCTCACTGCTGGTCCCATGCTTCTTTCCTGCAGACAAAGAAGCTCTGGCATTATTATCGCTTATTTTCAGCATGGAATTCTGCAGATAAGTTCATACTGAGTGCCTCCCTTACGCATCCGAGCCAGGCTATTGCAGTTCTGGAGGAATGCCCCGTTGGCTCTGGCACTGGTCACGACGGAGTTTCTGTCTTTTGTCTGCGGTTGAGTTTTTTCCAGCAGTGGCATGGTTTAGACCTTCATAGTCAAATATACAATGTGGACGAATCTCTATACACAAACAATTTGCAGGGCTTCAATACCCGGTTTTGTCAAAGAAGTAAATTCGGAGGGCAATGAGAGAGTGCAATCCAGCGTGGGAGTGCACTTTTTTTTTCTTCCAGCAATAGAAATAGAAATATGATTAGATCAGACATCTGCTCCGTTATCTGACCTTCCATTCGGGGGTTTGGCTAATCTCTCAGGTCAAGACCAAATCATCGCTCACGATATTAAAGGATTGAGCAGAAGAATCCAACCTCCCAGGCACACAGGACTCTCGCTTCTGTGGAGCTCTCACAGAATGAAACCAGTGGGAATCACACAGCAATCCCATTATAGTCTCAATGCTGTTTATTGTGTGTGTGTGTGTGTGTGTGCATGCGTGTGTGTGTGTGGAGCCGTGGCCCAGGAGCTCATAAAGAGCTGATCTGCTGCAAACTTATTAACCTCTCCATAAAAATATGATAAATGTTGATGTGGGAGAAATGAAGCAGGATACAAACTCTGGGTCAAAGCCAAACACAGGATCTGAGGTTGTTAAAGGGATAATATTCTCCCTTTATACACATGAAGTAATATTGTAAGGTCTTGACCTGACAATGAAAAGTGCCTGGAGATAATGGATGCTGTGGTTTGGCCCTACACAAATAAAACTGACTTGAAATGAATGGAATTTAGTGGATATGAAATGGCTAATGCACACACAAGGTAATTATACAAATGTTGCAGCACAAAAAGTGCCTGTTTCCAATTTAAAAGTTCTCATTTTGTTTGCTTTGGACCCTCGAGCTTTTCAAACTGTCCAAACCAAAGATGTGGAAGGTGCCTCGGACCACGATCCGGACCAAGTCTGAAGAAAAGAAATGGCCTCAGTCCGGATAAAACTGGATCATTCTTGCTTTATTTGGGGGGATTTTTTTTTTTGCGATAGTTCAATAAGCTGCAAGGTTAGTGAACAATAGGATTCTTCAAACATGTTTGCTCTCTATGGGTCTTTACACATTTGCGTTTAAAAACATAATAAAGTGAATTTTGAATACTGCGGGACTTTCATGTAAAGAGGACAATCATTTTCCCGGTAGTAATATGATAATGATATTTCAGTGCCAATAAAATAAAATAAGTCAGATGCACACTCATCTACAAACCAATCAATGTCAAGTTTAGATAGATACAGCCCACGTAGGTGGTGATGACAGTAGGAACATGTCGTACAAAAGACATGTACATTTGTTTGGACCATGTTCTGGACTTTCAGGTGTGAAAATGTCCTGATACTGTCTATGTATAGTATGTACAGTGGCCCTGAGGGACAAAATACCACGCCATTAGCAGAAACACACCAACATTTTTTTTAATGTGAGGTATTGTTGTGTTTTCTTTAAGTGTTGTTGTGTTTTTTGCAAATGCGTCTACGTTTTGAACCTCAGGGCCACTGTGTTTAGCTTTTACAAACAGGTTCCCCTCCCCTCCATCTGTACTTAAGACTGGAGCCCAGACGGCCCCATTGTTTGTTGGCTGTAATGTAGTGAATTAGCTTCATGTGGTAGACCCCAGCTGACCCCCATTATACAGTCAGGGACACATATAATTAGAGGCAACTCACGTGAAACGACAAAATGTATTAATATTAATGGGGGTTTAATTGAGGTCGTTTTGGTCCCCCGTCGAGGCTTTCAACCTCTAAAATGGCTGACGTGTGAGGAGAGGGAGCCCGCAGCCCGCGCCCGCTATTTCTTATGTGACCCCTGAGAAGATGACAGCCGTCTCCCATAATTCATCTGAAGATGTCACTTCCCTGTCAGATGAACAGGCCCAGTGGGCAGCCTCTGTGAAGCTATGTTTAGTTATACTTGTCGGGACTGTGGTAAGGCCGTTTGGGCATTTCCTCGTGGGGATGAAACAGATTTTTGTGTGACATTGTGTGTGTGTGTGTGTGTGTGTGTCTGTGTGTGTGTGTGTGTGTGTGCGCCTACGTCTGCATGAGCTAGGTGTTCAGACGTGCACATCAAAGTGAAGGTCAAATCCAACAGGATAATTAATGTCGCTGCTTTTTATACAATGTTAAATCAAATCCTGGAACTGCTCCCCCTAGGAGGATCAGCTGTCCAATTTAATTTAGACCGCAGAGCGAGTAAATGAAAACGCAAGACCCATGTCTCGACACCCTGGGACAGTGACTCTGTACCTTTCATTTTCTTTTTGCGAAGAACACACAACAGGTAGATGAGGAGCCGGGGCACATTTTAACAACCTGCCCCAGAGGGAGCGTGACTATCACACAGACTCAAGGTAAAGATTTAAAAACTGGACCCCGGAGTGTCAGATGACTCATAAAAATGAGAGGGATATCTGTTCCTCTACTTTTTTCATTACAACATAACAAATAGTGTTAGGCAAAGGGACGATTCGGCTTATTCTAAATACAGGATTTATTTCCCTTGACTCTCACGCAGAGCAAACAGCAAACCTCATTTCCATGAGCGGCTTTTCAAATGAATGCGTGCAGTTTTCTCACATCGAGCCCCAAATATATATGATCACCTTCAGTTATTTAGGTACTGATACATGCACAGGTATAAACATCTATTCTTACTCTTCTTCCTTTTAAATAGAAAATCCCTCATACAATGTCTCCAAAAGTCAGATTTAGTTTTTATATATTATTATTGCATTGATTTTGCAATAGGATTGAATACAAATCATATTACAAAATATGCACCTTATAAAAGAACATGATCCAAACGTACAACCACCTACTTACATATATACACAAATAGTTGCAAACTTATACATGTAATTTTAAGATGGAGCAGGCGTCTCCACTTCCTCCCACTGTCAAGAAATGAAGCCAAAATATCCGGGATAATCATTTTGCACATTTGGAGCCAGATTCTGTGCAGTAGTGTTTGGGAGAAACACGCGCTGCTTAACCCTTTTTATATTGCATTAAATAACCAATAATTAAAACCAACCGAACTCTTTAACAAATTTAAATGTGATTCAAGAAAAATGTATATGACGTTTACTTTTACTTTATTTGGCCCCATGTCCCATATGCTAACGTGGAGGAGGCTGGGTTCATGATCTATACTGCAGCCAGCCACCAGATAGCGATCAAGACACCTTGGCTTCACTTTGGGGGAGCCGCTATGTCACTGGCTTTATATAAAGTCTATGATCACACACATACCTAAATAAAGACATTTTAATTACATTGTATATTGGACAGGTGTCATACAAACAAAAATTGCATTTTTCTGCCTTTACTGTTACTGTGGTGTTGTCATGACTATGTAATGTGATTTGACAGAACAATTTGGAGACATTTTCTTTTTCACAGTTGTAAGCACTACTTCATTCCTCACATGTTTATACAACTATATGCAGACCTAATTATGTGTCAATGTTTCTTCTCTATAAAAGTGATTTATATTTGTTTTACTGAGTTAACTACAGCTACGGCAATTCTTTATTGTATATATTTTTGATTGCCTAAATTGTATTGTTTGAAGAACAGCAAGGTAAATATTGGCATGAGGTCTGTTCCCTTTATTTAAATGCTCTGTGCCAGTATAAGTATTAGTACTATTACCTGCAAATAAATAAATCAATTAGGAATCTTTAATTGATTGTTTTTTCTTGTTAGGAAAGCAATTTCTTTTTTTAATTTCAGTTTTAAATCATTCATTATTTCTTATACAAACAAGTTGGGAAAGAAAACACAAAAAATATTATTTACACACAGATGAAGAAAGATTAAACATGGGTTATCCTGTAAAAATAATTGCTTGAATCCTCTCGGTTTCTTCCTGTGTGAGGTCTAGATTATTCATCAATGTGATAAGCTGCTTTTTTGTTTAAATCACGTTTCATAGTTTTTTTAACTGTAATTTGGACGCTCGGAGAGTTTCAAGTCATTGCGAACAGGCGACATCTGCGGTCACCTCAGACGGTGGCTGTCAGGACCCACCCACTCCCAGCGGAACATGGATGCAGGAAGCAGCGGAGCCGGTGTCGGTGAGAATACATCTTTCATTTCTCAGGTGGCGAAGCTGTAACTGTCCCCATGTAACACCCGCTTGGGTAGCTTGTGCAGCGACTCTTCCGGAGCCGGCGGGGATTCACCAGAAGCGGGTGAACTCAGGCGGTTTCCTGCTCGTGAAAGAGGAGTTAGCTAGCTAATCATTAGCTTAGCGGGTTTTTAAACCAGCGTCAATTTTTTTTGATTCTTGACAGCTCCGAGTGAACAAACTGCCGAGGAGCTGCGTGTGCGTTCATATTACAGATATTCTAGATATGTTCCGACTGATATGACACCGCCATGTTGTGCAGTTAGCCTTTAGCTTGACGCTGTCAGAGCCAGAGCTGTGTCAGTGAAAGTGTCCGGATGTTCAGACGGAGGAGACACGCTGAAGTTTCCCATTGGTCAGGAAACATCCAACTGTTTGTTTACACCTGTGTAAAACCTCATGTCCTGCTGGGGTGTATTAAAACAATCACTGGTGATAAAGGCCGTTTCCACCTTCACCAGTCTGAGTCTAACATCAAATCTATCACCTTATATCAAAATGCAGACTTTACCCAGATTTACGATGTTTTATAAGGTGGTTTTAGTGCGGAAGTGGAGGGACAAACTTCATCAGCTACTCTAACGACGAACAGAAATCCTGCAATAACCTCCATGAATGATATTTGTGTGGATACATGAGCAGTGGCAGGTTAAAACATTAAGTCTGCGGATAATACCAACATGATAAAAAAAGTAATGTCTACAGGGAAATACTCACTTCAACATAAGGCTCCGTACAAAAGTTTGAGGCACTTCAACGGGGATGAGCAAATCAATGTATAGATATCAGCTGGAACAGTTAAAATGGAATTTCATCAAGTGTTGGTTAGTGTTGATATTGACGCAGGTCACTCGTGTATGGGAAACACAAATATATAAACATGCACTTTGAGATGTACATCAAGAGGAGACCATTTAGGTCCTTGTTTCAGGCTTTAAAGACATGTTTGAGTTGATAAGCAAATAAACATGATTCTCCCGTGTTTGGGAATTGCTGTACGGAGAAAATGTGACGAGATCACACAGTAAATAATGTAACTCAACAACTCTTCACTTGCCGAAAACAAAAACATAAATCTCATATTTTGTCATTTTTAATTACCTTTCTTGTCTCATTTTGTTGTTATAGCCAACAGTAATATGAAGAATGATAACATGATCATATCTAAATGATTTGATTCTGCTTAAAGTTGAATAGTTTATCTCTCAGTATGGAAACACATCATCTGTCACATACAGACTGACTTGCTTCCCTCAATGTGTTGAGGTTACACCTCTTTTCTACATGTTCATGTCTCACCTCAGTAGCTTTAGGTGATATTTACAAACAGGTCTGAGCTGTTTCTTTGTGTCATTTGCTTCTCCCTCCCATCTTATGTGTCCTACTACTGTTTTTTCAGACACAGGCCTGAGGATGTGGCTTCTGTGGTTCCTGCTGCCATCACTGCTGTCTGCAGTGTCGGGGGGGACAGACTCCAAAGCTGTCACCACCACCCTCACAACCAAATGGGCTGATACTCCTCTGCTCCTGGAGGCCAGGTACAACACTGCACCGCTCTGCAGTACTGTAGCAGCCACATCACATTATGCATTACTTATGACATTACACTTCTCAAGCAGATAATGGATCAATCAATGTCCTGACAGATGGCGAGACTGTCCTCTAAACCAGTGTCAGCCTCTGTCTCTCTGAGCGTTTCATTTTAATCCAAATGTAGCATTTAACACTATGTACAGTACATACAGTGTGTCATATTTACATGCACATCTTATGAAACTGTCACCTTCATCCTCTTCTTCCTCAGCGAGTTCCTGGCAGAGGAGAGCCAAGACATGTTCTGGGACTTTGTTGAGGCCAATCAAAACATAGAAGGAGAGCATGATGGTAAAGTAATACTTCTTCACCCACTCTACACCAGCTTTCACTTTTAGTCTCTGTGCTGTGAGCACATAATTTGTGATGTGTATGCAAACCTCTTGGCAGCAAATGCAGTGTCAATGTTTTGTCCAAACACTTGTGCAAGCAGTAACATGATAAGGAAAACATCTGCAAACTATGTCTTTCTCCTGTTTATTTGTGTCTCTGCCCCTGGTAAAAAGTGGTCAAAATAACAGCATCAACATTTGTCTTCACACAGACACAGATCAGGCCTACTATGACCTGATCTTGAAGAAAGCCAGTGCCTTGCTGAGCCCCGTCCAGATGAAAATGCTGAAGTTTGCCCTCTCTCTGAGAGCCTACTCTGCAACAGTACACTCCTTCCAACAGGTACAAAGACGATGACATAATGGAGACATGCTCATATTCAGGCTCATCTTTTTGATTTGGGTTATTTGCTTTTATGTTATTATGTTTACATACTTTAAATTTCAGTAATTGCATCACTCTCTTCATTGCTGCAGCTCCTCTTTTTGGCTCCTCTCTAAAATGCTCCTGTCTTTTTAAGGCCCTCTTCCACATAAAACCCAGTCTGCTCTGATTGGTCAGCTGGCCCACTCTGTTGTAATTGGTCACCTGCTTCCAGCTTATGCAGGAGGAATTGGCCTCTGCTCTCACCTCACCTGCCTATGTTACAGGGCGTACCAGACTAGCCACTGGGGTTACATTATGCAAATGTTGGACATTGTGATGTTACATTAGAAGTGACAAGGTGCCTCAGAAGCTTTAGGAGCAAAGTTGTCTGTCTGAGAGAAGTGCTTCCTTTACCACTGACTTTGGGCTTTTTAATTTTGCAGAACTTTTACAAAAGATAATATGTCTCCTTTTAATTTTGTTGTTCCAGTCTATTACATGCATGAGAAGCGGTGTCATAATCCTGTAAATGTGTTTCCATGTGTTTCTTCACATTGTTAGATTGCGTCCAACGAGCCTCCTCCGCCTGGCTGCTCAGCTTTTTTCAACATCCATGGAGAGAAGACGTGTGAAGTTGAAAGCTTGGAACAACTTCTGAAAACAGCATCCGAGCGGTAATTAGAGACTCTTTACAATGCAGATCTGATGGTCATATATCAGTCAAATATATTATATGACATTATGAGCGACTTCAATCTCCTCACTCTTTCAGACCAAAGCCATACCTGTTCAAGGGCGACCACAAATACCCAGGATCAAACCCAGATGGCCCTGTCGTCCTCCTCTATGCTGAGTTGGGAGAACCAAATTTCCAGAGGCTTCACCAAATCATATCATCCAAAGCCAGAGAGGGGCTGGTGACCTACGTGTTCCGCCATTACCAGGCTGTAAGTGTCACATTCATAATAACACGATCAGTTTGATGAATGAAAGAGGAATACAAAACACAAAGTGACACACCTACATAAGGACAAAATCATTTCACAAGCTGTTTAACAGCTAATAACATTAACCCATATACAGTACACTTTGTCACATGTACATTTTATACATCACAATATCTTTCTCTGCTGACTGTGTGTAAGTAGCAGGCTTTCAAGAGTAAATAATAAGATTATACCAGACAGACTGAGATTTCTGTTGGGATGATTACTGGATTAATTAAATAGTTGATTGCCAGAAATAGATTTTTTCAAAAAAGTCTGACAATAAATTATTTAATTTCAGAATATTTTGATGGTTTTATTCGCCTTCTATGACAGAAAACTGAATATTTAGAGTTTTTCTGCTTTTGTTCAAACAAAAATAAATTTAGAAACTTAACTATTGTATGTATCAGCCAATTAATTGATCAATCAAGAGAGTAATCAGCAAATTAATAAACATTGGAAATGATTCAGCAAATGAGTTCAGTATGGTCTGACCATTGGAAAACTACATTCCTAAGAATGTAAGTCGCTAGTGTATTTTTCTCATCTGTACATTGCATTTAAAATGCAATTAATTATATACATTGATATAAAGTTATTGATCCCACAATTTAGGCTGTAAATTGTGACATTAGCCTAAATATGGCCAAAGCTGTACTATTAAAACATTAGAAATCCAACGTTTACAATTTTAGGAAACATTTTATCATTATAAGAATAGGGTCCTCTGGTGAAATCCAAGTCATGTAAAATACACAGATGTGGTCGTCACGGCTGTCATACCGCTTTGGCCTAGAGACCCTCAACCCTTCTTTACTACAGTAGAGATGCACGCTTGTTCACAAAATAATTTCATAAAGATATTGGGAAGCCCCCAACTACGTATTTACTGTATTTACCTCTGTGTGAACAAGAGCTAAGATAATGATTTAAAAAACTCTGCAGCTTCTCCAATTTATCAATTTTTCTTCCGTGCAATTATGCTGCATTATTCCCACCATCTGTCTGTGAGGCACAAAGTCCTGGACACAGGAGAGGCTGTAACATTAATCACTGTTTTTGTTCTACTTCTAAGCAAGAGGTCCAATCGGGGGACACTTAGGGGACAACAGCTGGCTGTCTGTGTTTGAAAGCTTGCTTAGTCAGAACCCATATGAGTCTGTAGCTGTTTCTGTTCTAAGTGAGATTCATTTTTACAGCAGAGATGAAGATGAATAGAAAGATGTAAAAATATTACAAGCCACATGGGCAAAAACCTTTTTTAATATGGATTAGAAACATTGTTCAATTTCCCATCAGTGCAGCTTTAGAGAAATGAAGTAGACGGCCTGATTGCTGTCAAACTGACTAAACTCCTGTCAGTGCCCTTTGAATACATTTACACATGCATTTAAGCTCTCGCTGAATACATCCTCAAGTGGAGTGCCAAGGTGCATCCAAGGATACAACACACTAATGTTCGTTACAAGGGTTCAGTTTTCTTCTCATCTTTTTACAATGTTTTCCATTCGCCTCTAGAATCCCAGTGGAAAGAAAGTGTATCTGTCTGGGTACGGAGTGGAGCTGGCAATCAAAAACCAGGAGTACAAGGCAAAGGACGACACACAAGTCCAAGGTTAGCCACGCATACACAAACACATGCTGTTGATAGACACACAGATGCCCATGATTGTGTAGTCCCAGAGGAGTCCTGATGTGAATAATGAGTTAATTGATTGTGTTTGCAGGAACGGGGCTGAATGCTACAATGATGGGAGAGAAGGATCCAGTGGACGAGGTCCAGGGATTCCTATTTGGCAAACTCAAGTGAGTGTTTGTGTGTCATGCCATGATAAAAATTCAAAGCTTGGATTCGCTCCAGGAGCTGCGCCAGGCTCAAACTGGCCAAGATTTTCTTTTCTTCCCTCAAAGCACTGACTATATAACCTTCTATCTCTGAGAAACTAACCCGAAAATAAATCAATCTGTCTGTGAAGACGTGTACTCTCTCTTAATGAGCAATTTGCTACTTAGGCATTTAGCAGACACACTTTAAATCCCTCTGTCTTTTTCTCAACAGGACGCTCTACCCAGAGCTCAAAGAACAGCTGAAGGAGTTGAGGAAACATTTAGTCGAAAGCACAAATGAAATGTCTCCTCTGAAAGTCTGGCAAATGCAAGGTAAACATCTGCCCAGATTTGAATTGCTGTCTTGAATTTTCAGTTTTTCTGTTTCTAACTGTAACATGATTGAATTTGTTTACACTAACAAGCTACACAGGAAGTGTGTGTTGATGCATATTTATATTACATGAAGTCAAATTCCTTAATCGACTGTTGACTGCAGAGCAAAGCAAATATTTTAAATTAGGAGAGCCAAGACCATGACAAGTTAACAAAAATAAACTGCAAAGCCCAGGGATCCTGCACCAAATCTAAACACTTCCTCAACTCACTGTTAACACCTGCAGGAATTATTTCTGTCACTTAAATTCTGAGGAATTGATTTTATGATCCTGTAAATATGCCCTCAGGACTCAGACCGAACACTCTGTCCATTAGTTTCATCGCTTCACCTAACAAAAGATAATTATCTGACGACATGAATCCGATATTCTCGTTCCCATCCAAAAATAATCATTTGTTTCTTGACACAAAGATTTTTTTTCTGTCCTTGAGCAAACTAATGAAAAGAGGCAGAAACATTGTCTCCTTCAGCTGCATTTCAGATTTAATTGTAGCCTTGTTCTTTCCCACCTACCTTGTTTGGTTCTGTTCAAATGAACTCAGTTGCACTTTCCTGTTAGAAAAGGTGTTGCTAAAGCTGTCCTTCAAACTCTTGTGTGGACGAAACAACCAAACTTAAACCGCTTGGAATGATGGCTCTTGTGCCATTTTAAAGCAGACCCATATTTGATCATGGAAGACATTTTGTTTTGAGCATTTATCTGCTGGTCGTGAACAGAGAGCTTTCTTACAAGCAATCTCCAGAAGAACTTATATTTATTCAAGATCAAAAAAATATATTAAGCTTCTCTTCTCCTACATCTATTCTGTGGTTCATAATAACTTCATCTGTTTGTCACTATTCACTCACAGTTTCAGTCTGAGAGGAAAAAATAAACACAGTGTTCAGTTAAATGCTGCTGATATCCTGCCAGTCAACACAATTTGATTTTCCAATGTGGGTTGAAGCAGCATAATGCTCCCACTTGTTGTCACTTTGTAAAACCGCATGATTATAGCTATTGGTTTGTTTGTCAAAGCTCAGTGTGAACTGGCACCAGAGCAGAAGTAAAATCGAAAAATCATATATTTGTGTGGGGTCCTCATCGATTCAACCAAACTAAATATATGAAAACGACATGAAACAGAACGTCAGATCTTTATCTGTATGTGTTTAGCTCTGATTTCTGTTTTGCTGAAACAGATTAAAACATTTTCTTGTAATCAGTCCCCAAAGTCACACTACGTACACTGACAGCTTCAGCTTTTTAATTGACTTATTCCAGTGGGAGAATCTACTTCCCCCTTGATGTTGATTCAGTGGTTTGATTAGTTTCTTTATTTTCCTTATCCAGTGATGATGGAAAATAAAAGGAAATGCATTCAGAGAGATGTTTCACCTTCAGGCTAAAATATTCAGTGTTTTAACAGTGAGATCATTCCATCAGTGAAATGTTTTATGTCTAGTTCTGCAATCAATGACTGGGATCGATCAGTGTCGTCTTAACACACGAGTCATAATGTCAGAGCGGTCTCTGCTGCAACATAAAAGCACTATTGATTAGAGTTGCATCATCTGATGAATCACTGACTCATTTGTATTCACTTTTTGAAATCTGTCCGTTTTGCTTTCGTCACACAAACCTCGAGCTACTCTGTGTTACCGCCCCTGGTTTATATTGGCCTGATACTGCCTGGCTCTTTCGCCTCTGCGATCATTTTCGATTTCCAAATGGCGATATCAAGGGGGTGCAGGCCAGAATGCCTCTGGACACAATGGGCGAGACCTGCAACCTTCTTAGTTCCGCCATTTGTTCTTCTCTGTCCACTTCGTTAAGTACTGTGGCAAAATAGTGGATTCAGCAGATGTCTCCAAATGAGCTGCAGCCGTCTTTCAGCTGTACTCCTCTGTCAGATCAGTTAAATCTGATAAATGGTCCTGATTGGCCAGAGCTGTTTCACGATGTATGGAAATCACTCTGAACAAGAGATGTCCAAACCTGCCTGTTTTTTTCGAGCGAATCCACATGAGCTCACTGATTTGTCGGCAGTTCAGGCTGAGATTATGTGTTTTTGTAAAACACACACACACAGAGACTTATTTCTTTTCACTAGATGCGGCCAGGATGCGAGCATGAGGCGGCTTTGATTGTGTTAAATAAAGGATGTGAGGGGATGAGAGATTGGGGCTAAGCTCGACTGTCTGACTGTCATGTGGGCGTCTGTCTTTATCTTCTACCCCACTGGGGCTCATTATCTCAGTCTGTTTATAAAGACAGGGAGACCTCCAGGGGCTAATAATCACACAGGCTACAACACCATTACAAAGATGCTTGCTGCATTGAAATTATCCCCACTGAAATAATCCGCACTTTTCTCGCCCTTTCCTTGCAAAGAAAAGCTCCCACACAAGATCTGTTATACAACGTTATCACATATAAAGTCACATATTATAACATTCTAGTCTATATTCTTAATCCTGCCTTAAACGCTTCAATGCTTGAAGATGGATTTAATTAATTCGTTAGATGTGAAGACAAGCATGTTAGCGTAAAATGATTTCCTAATTAATACATCAATTGGCTTAACTGATTACTTTTTTTAACCCCGCTAGCAGCGCAGCTCTTGGGATGACGATGTCTCTGAGTCGGTCGATGGAGACTATCCAGCATGAAATTTCTCATCAGGTGGCTTGCCGTGAAATTCTGTGCGTCGAATCCTAATGACTGTGGTGATCTCTTGACTTTTTCCTGTCGAGTGCCACCAGCAGATTCACTTCTGTGCTTTTGGTGAAATGTCTTAACGATTAGACAAATTGCTCCCCCCCCCCCCCTTGACGTTTAAGCGCTCATCAGGTCAAATTAAATTTGACCCAAAATGTATTTTAACACACTTTCCTAATCCTTCTCCTTCTTCGTCTCACTCCCGTCCTCCCCCTTTTTCTTTGACAGATCTTAGTTTCCAGACAGCAGCTCGTATTCTTGCGGCTCCTGCTGTTGAGGCCCTCAGTGTTATGAGAGACCTCAGTCAGAACTTCCCAACCAAAGCCAGGTAAAGAAGAGAAACGCACAAGAAGTAGACAGTGTCTGAAGTTCTGTTTTACACAGATGTTAATTTGTCTGCAGTTTTTTAAATTCAGTCTGTCCTCTTCCCTCCACAGGTCCATCACTAAAACAGTGGTCAACTCCGAGATCCGTAAAGAGATTAGCGAGAATCAGAAGGTACGTGTTTGTTCTTCCATTCATCGCTCACACCTATAACGCTTATAAGTAGGATGTATATCAGTCCAAATAGATATATACTTTCCAAAATCTTTATTATGAATAACTGTAAATACAAAGAAAACACAAATACAGCCAAATCTATGAAACTTGTTAAAGAAATTAAACTATAATATATATTTTAGGTAAAATGTGAACATAAATGCATATTTTGTTATCTACAAACATAAGAGGTGAAAGACTCGTATTGGCCAATCCATAAATTGTTCGGGTCTTATACATACTACATACTACATACAAGAGGCGGTGGTCTAGTGGCAGAAACTTGGACTATGGGCCGAGAAGGTCTCTGGTTCATCTCTGGTTCGACTCCACAGAGAGACAACAAAAGACGAACCTGAATTGATCTGTCCAAAAATCCAAGAGTCTCCCTACCCTGTCTAGTGCCCCTGAGCAAGGCACCTTACTCCCCCAACATCTGCTCCCCGAGCGCCGTACATGGTCGCTCATTGCTCTGTGTGTCCTGCACCAGATGGGTTAAAAGCAGAGATTAAATTTCCCTACCCGCATGAGTGTGCCTTTGCATGTCTGTGCGTGTGTTTGGGACGAATAAATGCATCTTTATACTCGTTTTATTTTTGCTTTATCTGTATATTTAACCATTCCTTTTGTGATTCGTTTTTAATATAATATCGCTCTTTATTGTTACTATTTTGAGCCACTGTTTTCTTCTATAACTGTCCAGTTTTTATCGTGAGATTTTTCTTCTTTTATTCGATAATGTTGGCAGAGAGCTGAAAATAAGGAAGGAAGGGAGAGAGAGGACTATAGTGTCTTAATTCCATCAAATCACCAGGACACCATGTTATTGCCTCGTTGCTTTTGTTTTGTTGACAAAAATGAAATATTGAGCTTGAGGGCAAATGTTGGAGATCATTTACAAAAACTGAGTGTTTTAATGTTTATTTAAATATGCGCATTGGTCTAAAAATGCTCAAATGTTCCTTTCATCCCAGCTGCTCGGCTTCTTCCTCCTCTCTCATCCCGCTCTCGTTTCCCTCTGCAGCGTGCCACTGTTCTTACCTTCCTGCTGACTGTGTTCTCAGTTGTCAGGGATAATTTAGGTTTAGCTGTTTACCTATCCGATCCAATAAAATAGAAAAATAAAGAAAGACAGATCGAGATTATTGCGCACAGCCACAACCACATTCCCTCGGCCCCTCAACCTGCGTCTTCGGGGAAATATCTCAAAATGAGAACTACCCTTCCTGTTTTTGTTTTGCTCCTCTCACCTTTTTATTACGTGATGAATCGTAAACAACGTCGAATTTGAAAAGCATTCAGTTCCTGACAATGTCTATGGGTTTGCCCTGCTAATGGAATCACCCCTTTTTCCTGACGAATGTTTTTTCCCTCCCCCTCTCTCTCTCTCTCCTGCCTCCCCCTTTCTCCTCAAGCTGTGCTCACATTATCTTGGTGCGCAGACAGGAGTTTGGGTGGGTGGTGGGGGTGAGCAGCAAACGTCCTAATTACTGAATCGGTGATTCATTCAGCAGGCGCACTGAGTCCTGCAGCGAGGAAGGATTATTGATTGAAGTAGTTTGGACACTTCCACGCAGACATTTCCCTCTGTTTCCCACACACACACAAACACACACTTGCATCCTCATGCTGTTTAAGTGGGATGAACAATATTTGTGTTAATCATGTCTTGTTGTAATTGCAGCGTCTGGAGTATGATTAATCTGATGTCTTTGTCTTTCTGTAATGAGATTTGACTGCGCCAGAACGACTTTCAGCTTCTCTTTTGCCTCTGCTGACACACACACACACGCAGCCTCTCACAGCCGTTAACAAAAACACACACACACACACTCGATCACGCACTCTTTCTCTAATAATCAGATGTGTTTAGTGTGTGGTTTGATTGCTCTAAACAGACTTGCTTTAGACAGAGCTGTCAGTGCTCATTTGGAGATTTCGACTTAACTCGATTTAGCCTTTTGCTGAATATTGCCTCAAGTTTTACAACATAATTGACGACACAATGGTCAGTTTTGACGTGACGTGCTACACAATGTGACAGTTTGCTCCGCTGAAGTTAAATGGAAAGTTATAGGGTTTGATGTAAACAGGATATGTTGATGTCTCCAAAGTTTTTCAAAGGGACTCTGGGCCTGCAGCCTGGGGATTCAGCTCTGTTCATCAATGGGCTTCACATCGATCTGGACACACAAGACATCTTCAGGTACACACACACACCGACACACAATAAACTGTCTCATTTGTAAGTTACTAAGCTCTGAAAGATCTCATTTGTTCTATTTTCACCACTGATAAACATTTGTGTCACTCTAATCATTTGTAACCTCTATAATCAAACGTTTATATTCAGTCTAGAGCTGCAATGATTAGATAGAAAATCTATTTGCAACTCCTTTAGTAAACAATTAAATGCCAAAATCAGTTTCAAGCTCAAATATAGAATAATTGATTGTCCAATGAATTTACAGGCTAATAATATATTAAAGTGAATATCTATGGGTTTTAGTGTTGGTGAGACAAAATGAGACCTTGGGTTCATCTGTGATCAATACTTTTCACAATGCTGATTATTATTTTATAGACAATATGATTGAATAATCTGCAGATAAATCTCTAATGACAATTATCCCATTGATCGATCAATATTTAAATAAGTTGCTGATTAATTTTACATTAACTTATACATTAACTAATATTTAACATGGTTAGTTGTTTGAGCTCTGAAATAATTTTTACTACAGGCACTATAATCTAATTTGAAACCAGATTAGTATATATTTCAATTTACATCAGAGTTTCTTTAATATTAAAAATCCTAAATTAGTTTTTATATGAAAAATGGAAATCAGTTCAGTCGCACACAATCTGCTTTAACAGTCATGCCGGTAGTTTCCAGCTCTTACTCACACCGACTGTAGAGCATCAAACACTGACTGACCTCTGTGTGCTCTCACCTGCAGTGTGTTTGAGATGCTGCGCAGTGAAGCGAGGGTGATGGAGGGTCTGCGCTCGCTGCACATCGAGACGCTCTACATCCACGACATACTGAAGCTCAACGTTCAGCCGTCCGACTCGGACTATGCTGTGGATATCCGTGCCCCGGCCATCAGTGTAAGAAATCAAGTGTTCAGCCATCAAAGCCTCCTCTTACAGATAATAACCCTCTGTCCTGCTGAAAGACAACTGACCTTTTCTGACCTTTAGATATTACTTTGATTTATAAATTAGTCAATCCACAAATGGACTATTAACGATTCAATTTTTGGACAAACTATTTTTCAAGAAGTGAACTTGAGGCCAGGAAACTTGGGAAGGAACAAAAACTGTATTGATTAATTAAAGAAGAATTTAAGAATCATAAGCAGACAGTGAAGTTTTTAGATTTTCAGCCCACTGCTGTCAAAAGTATTTTCTTGTTGTCACTGATCTGCTCTTGAGCTCAGGCTGCCATTCCCTCCTCAATTCCCTCTTCTCTCTCTTCAGTGGATTAACAACCTGGAGACCGACCACAGGTACAGCTCGTGGCCCTACAACGTCCAGGAGCTGCTCAGACCCACATTTCCCGGAGTCATCAGACAGATCCGCAAGAACTTTCACAATCTGGTACGTCCGCGCCTGATAAATCCCCCCTCTGTGAATTAAAACGGGTCTAAATCTTTGAGAGATGTACCAGCGTGTGTGTTTGTGTTGCAGGTGATTATTCTGGAACCCACCCACGAGAGTTCTGCTGAGCTGCTGAGTGTTGCAGAGATGTTTTATGCGAACAACATTCCACTTAGGTTTGTACTTGCATCGTCCAGGAACTTATTAAAATACATTCTTTATGCTCGGATTGGAAGTTGTATGTATTTTCTGGTGAATATTTCAATAAAACTGCAACATAATTTATTTTTTATTGCAACACAGTTACTGCAAAAACATCAAAATATAAAAAAAATATAATAAGAGCTGCAGCATCAGTCTGCTGGAAGCGACTGTGTAGTTAAAAGTTAAGATCTATTTAAATTTCAGAGTTTGTCAGGCAGGTTCAGAGACCTTTGATACTTCTCTGCATGAAGCATCTTTGGGTGGTCGGGTTGTTTGAATACTGATGCAGCAGACGTCTCACACTCTGAATTTAAGCTGTTCAATACGTATGAGAGGTTGTTTTGGAAGCTTATATGCTCTCTGCTTGTGTTTTAGGATCGGATTAGTGTTCGTGGTGTCAGATGAAGATGACATCGATGGGATGCAGGATGCGGGCGTGGCGCTGGTGCGTGCGTACAACTACATCAAAGATGAAGTGGATAGTCAGAGCGCGTTCGAAGCTGTCCTTTCGGTGAGTCGGCCTTTAACCATCCTTGATTAGAGCATTACAAGCATCCGGTTGTTTTCCTTTATTGTCCTCTTTTAACAAATCAATTATACCCTCTTCTTCTTCCTCCTCCTCCTTCTCCCTGTCAGATGTTTAACCACGTGCCCATCGGTGGACGGCTGAGTGTTGGGGATGTGGTGAAGGTGCTGGAGAAGAAGTTCCCCTACGTGGAGGTCAGCAGCGTCCTGGGAGCCGACTCCAGCTACGACAGCAACAGGAAGGTGAGTCGGGTTTAATGTGGCGTCACTGTGCACTGGATGCTACAGTCATTTTGTAGGCATCATCAGTCAAAGCTGACATTGGTGCATTTTCATTATTAAAAGTAAAAGGCGTCTAACTCTCAACAAGAAAGGGAATAAATGTATTTTCTGAAATGGATCTTTTCAAAATGAAAGTCATGAGTAATGAGATTACAATTTAGACAGACATTAAATTATATGCAAGAGTGAACAAGTATGTATTAGTTTTAAAAAACGGTTTAAAACAGAGTTGGACAGAGATGTTTATTCCATGTTGGTGTATTTTCTTGAGCCCAACTGATTTATCGGATGGTCCATGAAAATTAGCCGATATGAGCTTCTTACAGACATATGGACATCTGCTGTGTGTTTTTTTTCTCTGTTAAAAATGTATATATTTACTTGTATTTATGTCTTCTTTTTATTTATAGTTATTAAAGTTAATTGTTAGACTTTAAAGTACAGAGCCTCAATTGTCGTCCTTTTAGAATCGTCTTAAGGTTTTTATAACAACATCTTAGGAATCACTGCCAAATTTCTTTCAAAGTACATGTCCCCAGCTGTATTTTTGAGATGGTAAAAAACTCATAATTAAAGCTCATACCTCTGATTGTCTCCTATCAGGACGGCCGGGCGTACTACAAGCAGACTGGAGTGGGCCCGTTGCCTGTGGTCATGTACAACGGTGTACCTTACCAGCGTGAACAGCTGGACCCCGACGAACTGGAGACAGTCACCATGCAAAAGATCCTGGAGACAACCT
Organism: Pleuronectes platessa; assembly: GCF_947347685.1. Lineage (NCBI taxonomy): Eukaryota > Metazoa > Chordata > Actinopteri > Pleuronectiformes > Pleuronectidae > Pleuronectes > Pleuronectes platessa. The sequence goes on along the minus strand of NC_070636.1, from coordinate 8,095,961 downwards.
CGTTCTACCAGAGAGCCGTCTACTTGGTCAGTCAGCACACGCACACGCACCCACACACACACTTTGATATACAGTCACTGTGAGACAGTCAGATTTTATGATCCGTATTGTTTTATTGTGGTTTAATAAAAAAAAGATAGTCATTAAAGATGTTTTTATTTGATGTTCGTTTTATTTCTCTTCGAAGCAAAATCTATTTTTATTGCCGATGAGTCGAAATCAAAAAATAACTAATTGCATAAACGCCTCTGCAGACTTGTGTTTGATGAGCGTTTGATTCACTTTGCATAAATGCTGTAATACATTGAGTTCTTTGTGGAGATTCCCGATGTGCTCATATAAACGTACAGTCTATGAAAAACTGTTTCCTTCATCATCCTTCAAGTAACTGAAGATCAATTCTAACTGTGCTTATTTTTAACAACAACAACAAAAGGCTTAATCTCATCAGATAAGTCCCACACTCACCAGTGGTTTATTTGCTTCTGCCGGCACTGATAAAACATTCAGGGTATTTATTTGTGTTGTTTTATAATTACCTTGCTCAATTACAAATTCTGATTTAAATAAAACAAAAGAATTGAAAGAACAATAGCAGAAGAACTCAGGTAATTTTTTTTCTTTTTTAAACAGAGCTGTTGGAAACAAATGGTGCATTTTTTGTGAGTGCACTGTCAAGGACTGTTGTGATGAAATGGATCGTCTTTCAGGCAGGATCTTTGTGAGCAGCTCCATCTGTCATTCCCTTCGTTGTAATGTTGTTCCAGCTCTCAAATGAGCCAACTCCTTAAATTGGTTCTTTCAAAGGTGTTCGAAGGCATTCAAGAACCGCGGACCGTTTTTTTAATTTGGTTTTAATACTAGTGTTGGTGCTGAACACAGTGTTAGTCATCACTCTTGTTTTCTACCTTTTAATGTTTAATCCAAACTTGTCGGTGGAAAACTTTCCAGTCGATACGCGAGCATCAGTAACCGGCGGTGGAAAAGCTATTAAATCTTGAAAGGGATTTCTTGGCTGTGACTGTGGGGATGAAAAGGCCGGCGAACAATGACCTCCTGCAGGAACATCAGTAACATAACAATGTGCGCTGTAAATTTGTCTTTCAACCTCATGAGTCTGTTTGTTTGTATCGCAGGGTGAACTGGCCACAGATCACGACGTGGTGGACTACATCATGAACCAGGCCAACGTTGTCCCTCGCATCAACCCCAGAGTGCTGTCCACCAGCAGGACACACTTGGACCTTTCTGATACCAGTAAGTCCACAGTGGGGATGTAGAGGAATAAGGAAACAGTATCTGAAAAACAAACTAGAGAGGCATCTGTAGAGCACACACCTCCGCCCAGGGCCAACAGACCCCTTATATGAACCACATTTCAATCGGCTAGATCCAGATTTTGTTCTTGGATCGGCACCAAATTGCACCCACTCACCCGGCTCTGCTCCAGATCTTAATGGGTTCTTTCTTGGCTGATATCCCATCCTTCCACTAAGTTTCATGGAAATCTGTTTAGTCATTTTTGTGTAATCCTGCTGACAATCAAACAAAAGCAGGGGGGTTGAAAGCCTGTTGTGTTACAAGTGCTATTTCAACATTGAAGCCTGACTCTTTTAAGACTTGTGTATGAAAAAGTCCACAGAGCTGTTTTAAGCTTCAAATTTTTTAGGTAATGAATTATTTATTTTCATCTGAGTCTTCTCTCTGCAGTTTTTATCATTCACATTTGCTCTATCTCCATTTTCTCTTCTTCTTTTTGTTGCAGATAACTTCTTCGTAGACGATTATGCCCGTTTCTCGACTCTGGACGTTAAGCAGAAGAGCACCGCTGTGGCCAACAGCCTGAATTACATGACTAAGAAAGGTATGAGTGGGCAGTCGAGTCTTGTCTCGTGTGATATCCTGTCACATACAAACAACAGCTGAATGAAAGGGGATGTTTGTGGAGTTTTCTAGTGGAGATAACTTTGTCGTGTTTGAGCCCAAACTTTCCTCATGTGTTCTCCTTCTGTCCTCTCCTTCTCCTCTTCTTATTCATGGGTTTTATAAATGTCCCTGCATCAGGGATGACCTCCACCAACAGGCATGGTAATCACCCTTTTCCTCCGTGTTATTTCCTCTCCTCCTCACTTGCTTTTTTTTTCCTGTTTTCTGTGAAAAACATTGCTGGCACTGTTTAAGACGTGTTTGTGAATCCACCACCCTCATTGCTCCATCTGTGTTGAGGACATAAAGGACTAATTCACGCATGCAGTGATTGTGTATTAAGGTCTGAAGTAAAACTACTATAAAAAAAACACTCTTTATTGAGTTCTAACGCTGTTTTTTACATCTTTCCGAAGGAGAGCATGAGCGTTTATTAGGCGTCACTTCTCGTAGCTGCATGAAGAATGAAATGATAAAAGTGTGATTGGATGTTTAAAATTTAATTAAAAGGTTCCGAAAGAGAAGCAAGATTTGGAGTGGAATAAGATTACATCTACTTTTTACAGATGATTTTGTTTCAAAGCTTATTTTCCCTTAAGATGATGTGTTTCTCTGGCACAGCCTCACCTCAGTAACGTCTCCTGACGACCACCTCTCTTCCTCTTCTTTGGTTTTCAGATGATGGCTACATCCGTCCTGTGACCTTCTGGGTGGTGGGAGACTTCGACAAACCCTCGGGTCGACAGCTCCTTTATGATGCCATCAGACACATGGTACAAAATAACAACTATTCTTTTGGACTTCAAAACATTGACTCCTGTGATAATTGATTCAGAAAAAACTTTCTTTTAAAAGCCAGAAGTCAAAATAAATGACATTTGACTTTAAATTTGATATATGGATCAAATCAATCCAGAAATATTAGTATATAAACATTTCTTCATCATCTTAAAACTGAATGATACACGTTATCATGACCATATAACATCTAACAGAAAAAAGCTAACATGATTAAAGTTCACTCATTTCCTCTGTCCCTGATGAATTATGTAAGATTATCTCTTGTGCTGTTTTACCTTCTCACCTGATGCATAACAGAAAACCAGCAACAACGTCCGACTGGGAATGATCAACAACCCATCGGTGGCTCTGTCTACCGAGACGAGCCACGTGGCCCGAGCCATCTGGGCCGCCATGCAGACGCAATCTGCCAACAACGCCAAGAACTTCATCACCAAGATGGCCAAAGAGGAGACGGCCACCGCCCTGCAGACGGGCGTGGACGTCGGAGAATTCGCTGTCGGGGTGAGATTCACTGGATCATGACTCACAATTATTGTGTTTCCTTCTGTTGTTTTGAATCCTTGTGACTTTCCATCTGATCAACTCCCTACAAGTTAACTGTTTGTTTCTTCAGGGAATGGATCTGTCGTTGTTCAAGAGTGCGTACGACAGTGAGAAGTTTGACTTCCTGCTGTCCCACGCTGCTTACTGTCGAGATGTCCTCAAACTGAAGAAGGGGCAGAGAGCAGTCATCAGCAACGGAAGAGTGAGGAAACTTTAAACCTGCACGAAAACCGGAAGAAATCATCCACAAATAAATAAAAAAATGTATTAAATACCTCTGTTTCATGCTTACAGATCATTGGTCCACTGGAGGAAGACGAGGTGTTCAACCAGGACGACTTCCTGCTTTTGGAGAGCATCATCCTGAAGACGTCTGGAGAGCGAATCAAAAGCAAAGTCGAGCAGTTTGGAGTTGAGGAGGACAGGTATTTTAATTCAGTTTCACAAGTTTAGATTCTCTCAGGCTCCTTCAGGAAAATCCCAATATAATTGTGTTGAGTTTTGTGAGTTAACACCGGTTTTCTTCTCAGGGCCAGCGACCTCGTGATGAAGGTCGACGCTCTGCTCTCCTCTCAGCCCAAGGGAGAAGCCCGGGTCGAGTATGACTTTGCTGACGACCGCTACAGGTACAGTTTTCAAACTTGCACATCATTTTACACAAGCAGGTTCTTAAATGTCCTCAGAGAGTCTGTGCAGTGAAAAGTCTGTTTTCCTCCAGGGTGATATTTTTTATTCTTTTGAATATTTAGAGAAATACGAAATCCATTTTCACATTAAAATTGATTTGAAATACTAAATGAAGTGTTAAAGCCAATGTGTCCTCTGCAGACCGAGAGAAAAAGTGGAAAAAATAAATAGTGGTTACTTCACTTTATCATTTATTTGCAGTGCTGTGAAGATTCGCCCTAAAGAGGGAGAAGTGTACTTCGATGTTGTTGCCGTCGTGGATCCAGCCACGAGGGACGCACAGAAGCTCGCTCCTCTCCTGCTGGTAGGATGACTGTGTGAATTATCCATTTTCTCCTGATCAATCCAGCTGATTCATTTGTCCTCTGACCTTGTGTTCATATTATCCTCCCCTCTCGACACCTCCAGGTTCTGAAGCAGCTGGTAAACGTCAACTTGCGGGTTTTCATGAACTGTCAATCCAAACTGTCGGAAATGCCGCTGAAGAGGTGAGGACGCAAACGTCACCAGGACACTCACCCCAAATGTCCAGGGCATTGGTTTTATAAGTCATTTAAAACTGGCCATTAAGTGTATTTCTTTTTATTTCCTTATTCTACGAGAGCTTATAATAAAACATATCTTTAATCATTATTGTAAACTAAGTCTCAATTAATACAATACAAATAAGGTTATTTTTTGTTCTGAAAAAACTTTGACATTTAACATTATTTCTTTATTATTGTAAATCCATCTGAACTTTAGATTTAATAGATTTATAAGATTTATAATTTTAGTTATCTCTTGTAGCAGGAAACATCAAATGAAGATGTTTATGGACATTTATATCATTTTAAAATAATTTGGAAATACAAACTCAGCAGCTTTGACGGTTTTATCAATAGCACTTTTATTAGAGTGGTAATAATGATAAGTTCTTATATACTGAATCTATCTAATCTGAAAAAGACACAAAGACTCCTGCACCTGCACTGAAGGTAGAAGTACTTTTTCTTTGTGTATTAAGTGTTTTGCTTGTGTTCTGTTCCAGTATCTACCGTTACGTGCTGGAGCCGGAGGTGACGTTTCAGAGCGACAGCAGTTACTCCCCCGGCCCCATGGCCAGGTTCCTGGACATGCCTCAGTCTCCACTCTTCACCCTGAACATCAACACCCCCGACAGCTGGATGGTCGAGTCGGTGCACACACGATACGACCTGGACAACATCTACCTGGAGGAGGTAGATGCAGGTTCAAATGAACCTGGACCTGTTTTTAAATCTTTCCAAGTCATTTCACTGGATTTATTTTAATTCTATTTGTTTAAAAGACCAGGAAACTATTTAAGGAGAAGACGGGGAGGGTTTGGTCATTTTTCTTCTTGACAAGGCTTTTTTTCCTCTTTCCTTTGCATTAAACAAGCTTAAAGAAATGTTACTTTATCATATTATTTCATCTTTTAAGGTTTGTGAAGTTCCTAGTTATATAAACCTGATATTAAACTCTATCTGTAATAATTTAAAAAAGTGATTTCTATTATCTCGGCTTCGTCTTCTGTTGAGTTTTAATCATACTTCTGAGATTTCTTCCTTTTTTATTATGTTGCTAAGATTTATCTTGTTTTTCTTTTCCACTTTATGAAATCATAAAGCTTTAGTCTCAAATGCAAAGTGATAAAAGAAAACTGCATCTGCTGAAGTTTTTTTTTCCTCTTGTCTTGAAACTTCATGTAAACTCAGGAACCATTTGTCCATGTGTGTCTGTAAATCCATTGGCGTTACTTGTCCCACAGGTGGAGAACATCGTGGCAGCAGAGTACGAGCTGGAGCACCTCCTGTTGGAAGGCCATTGTTTCGACGTCAGCTCCGGTCAGCCGCCGCGGGGGCTGCAGTTCACCCTGGGAACCGCCTCTGAACCCGTCATCATGGACACGATTGTCATGGCGAACCTGGTGAGTTCCAAGTTGTGGTTGTTTTTGCACCTCGGAGCTGAAAAGATGTTGAAGTTGCCGAAACAGAAAAACATTGGCAACGTATTCTATTGTTAAGCTGTAGTGTTTCTCAGTGATTTGTATGATTATAAATAGTTTATTCTTCATTATTTTTTAGTATTTCTTTCTTTTCCTTTCTTCACAAACCCTGAACGCCCCTCGCTCTGCTCTGTAGGGCTACTTTCAGCTCAAGGCCAACCCGGGCGCCTGGATCCTGAAGATGAGGAAAGGACGCTCCGACGACATCTACAAGATTTACAGGTGAGAGCTGAGAATCGTCTGCATCGTGTCAGAAAGAGTCTGAGACTGGTCCCATCAGTTTTTAAATTCAGCTCATGGCCTCACTCTTGGATTTACACATCTGTTGTAAACCTTCTGTTAGAATGTAATTTTTATTTTTTTCTTATCCTTTCCATCTTCGCGTTTGCAGCCACGACGGCACCGACTCCCCGGCCGACTCAGACGACATCATAGTCGTGCTGAACAACTTCAAGAGCAGGATCATTAAAGTCAAGGTCGGTTCACCTCTGATGAAATGACGCCTGTCTGGCACCACAGCGAGTGACAGGAGGCCTATAGACGCCCTTCATCACATTCAGATGATTTCATTTTTATCCCCAAATAAATAAAAAAACAAATCCAGGACAGTGAAGACATTTTAAGTCTCCACAATCTCTAAGCTCATACATTTTAATGTGTAGAAGAGACTCCAGTGTGTTGAGCCCTTTACATAACAGCAGAACATATATATTAGGTGCATAAATTACACGGGTAAAATTACACATCACGTATCATCGCTTTGCTCTTTTATTTTTGCATTTTTTATGTCGTATATAACGAGGAACAAATCTGACTCATTTGGAAATTTAGTGAACGGGGAAATATATTATTCAAAATGAGCTAAATAATAAATAAAGAACAAATATATGCAGGAGTCTAAATATAAACGTAAAGTCCCAGTTCTGTGGTTTCAGGAAACGATTTTACTTATTTTCTGTCACTCAATTTTCTGTTAATATGTGTAGAATATTTATTATGATTAGATCCTCTAACGTTGCTGTTTACCACTTTGGATTTTTGACTCTATCACTGAGAATTGCTAAAACTTTCAAATACAACTCGATGAACTTTAAAATGTGGTTCTTATAAATTATTAGTATGATACAGAATCATGTGGGTGGATCTGTATAAAGTGTTTACGACGACAAAGATCACACAAAGTAAGCGAATTTCAAACGAGTCTGGTTTTTTTCATCCTTGTTTACTCAAAGTTAACCTGTTTCTCCAGTGAACAACATATCCATATAAATGTTGTTAAAGCAACAGTCACTCCATACTAAAAGAGAAAAGACCAGAATGTCTCAGTCCACCAGGACCCAACAGCCTCCTTCAGAAATCACTGTTAAATTCACTAGATCCACATTTGGATCTGAACCAAATCTCACATCACTCATTTCTATTTATTCTACAATGAAAACTCAAAACAACTGTGACAAAGAAATCTTTAACTTATAAATAAACCGGATGACTTTCCCTAAAAGTGTTTCTATTGGTTGTTTCACTCATCAATTTTGAAATGTACTTGTCGATCAGGTCCAGAAGAAACCAGACAAGTTCAATGAGGAGCTGCTCAGCGACGGGACCGAGGAGAACGAAGCTGGCTTCTGGAAATCTCTGACCAGGTACAACCAAAATCTAAAGATGTCTGATGATTTTATCTTTTATTTTGAAATGTGTAAACGGTCATATAACCTGTTTTTATCTTGTCTTTTGTCTCTCAGAGGTTTTACAGGCGGAGGAAAGATGGAGGAGCCGAAGGTGGAGAAAGACGACGTGATCAACATCTTCTCCGTGGCCTCGGGGCATCTGTACGAGAGGTTCCTCAGGTCAGTGTCCGACACAGAGAAGACGACTGTCACATCAACACGGAGACCATCCATTGGTTCTGTTAAGTTTTCCAAGCTCTGTTGTCATTCGTCCTTTTTTATTCCTTTTAACTTTTCAGGATCATGATGTTGTCGGTTCTGAAAAACACCAAAACTCCCGTCAAGTTCTGGTTCCTCAAGAACTACCTGTCCCCCACGTTCAAGGTATTTCCTTTTTTCCACGGTTGTTATTTTAGAAAATCGTCTGGAACCTCATTGTTGATTTGTAGATCTTTTTGTGATGGAGGCAGATTTCTCTTTTCAAACACTTGTTCTGAAAATCGAGAAGAAATGTGCCGCAGTGCTGAGAGTTTTTATACTCGGCTAGAAGTACATATCCACAAACCAAATCCTTAGGGCTCTTACTTTTCATTGTTGTTTCTGTAATTAAGCATCAACCTGCAAATTAGACAATCTGCTTCCTGTTTACATGCACACGCCCAGTGTGTGAGAATGGTCACAATTTGAGCTCAATACAAAAAAAGTCATGATGTGAAAACGCTGGAAGCTCTAATTGGCTGAAAATGCATAAAACATGTACAAGTGTAGTAAACACACTGACAGCCGTGTTTTTGTCTCGCAGGAGTTCATCCCCGACATGGCAAAGGAGTATGGTTTCCAGTACGAGCTGGTGCAGTACAAGTGGCCGCGCTGGTTACACCAACAGACGGAGAAGCAGCGGATCATCTGGGGTTACAAGATCCTGTTCCTGGACGTGTTGTTTCCTCTCGCTGTCGACAAGATCCTGTTTGTGGACGCTGACCAGGCTCGTACCAACACTGCTGCTGAAATATTCTAACAGTTTACACATTGACAATAAGCTGGTGATTCAAATGGGAAACATTTAGAAATCGTTTTCTTTAATGTTCCCCAAGGTTTTGACATTTTATAGCAAATTTTGTTATTATTCACTTGTTTTAATGATCTTATTCTGATATGAACAATCTGACAGTAAGAATTGTTCTACATTTTAAATAATGAATGAGTAGAAAAGAAAGAAGCAACTTTTTTAATCTAACAATAATGTTTTGTTTCAATTTTTTTTTTTTATCGAATATGAAGATGAGCTTTTTCTTCTTCATGTTCTCTGATTGTTTTAACCACGGCCGCTTTTTGTACTTAAACCAGTAATTTAAAGACATGATCTTTGGAACTATGAACATGCGATTTATAATAATCAATATTCTGTCACTTTATAGACCAACATTTGATAAATGAACACATATTTTCTTGTGTATCCTCGTGTGTTAACGGCTCGTGCTCTCGTGCAGATTGTTCGTGCGGACCTGAAGGATCTGCGTGACTTCGACCTGGAGGGAGCTCCGTACGGCTACACCCCGTTCTGTGAGAGCCGGAGAGAGATGGACGGCTACCGCTTCTGGAAGTCGGGCTACTGGGCGAGTCACCTGGCCGGCCGCAGATATCACATCAGGTAGGAACACACAGCGGGAGCTCCAACACATCCTAACACTCATCTCAGCCTCTGTGTTAACAGCACTCTAAGTCTGTCGCCCTCACACACACACTGTGAGCATCTTTTTCAATCCATTTTTCATACTTTCATGCATCTTTGATTTGTCCCTGTGTGTCATCCCGCTCAGCGCCCTGTACGTGGTCGACCTGAAGAAATTCAGGAAAATAGCGGCAGGAGATCGACTCCGAGGACAGTACCAGGGGCTCAGCCAAGACCCCAACAGCCTCTCCAACCTGGACCAGGTCTGTCTTCTCATTGGCTCGCTGTATTTTTCGCAGTGAGAAGTGAAGCAAGGATCTGGGTCTTACACTGAGGTCAAAAGGTCTTTTATGTAGAGATGTTCTGTTTCCATCTTAAGAAAATGCCTCCAATTCTGTTGAATAGTCAAGGTTGTGCATCGGTTAATACGCAATTGTTTGCCTACAAACACTAGAGCCCTGATGTCCTTCAACACAAACCCTGATTGTAACAACACAACAGATAAAAACATAAAGGCAGCAGATTGAGACGCCGCTGAGTGGGAAGTGTTCGTAAAGCAGACGCCTCTTCTCATGCTTATAAACTATAATGCTGAAGATTCACTTTGAGGCGTTTGAAGAAGCTGTTAAATCTTCTGTGTAGAACTAATCTTAGTCTCGGCCTCTGGTCTGACTGTGGATTGTTTTTTCAGGATCTGCCCAACAACATGATCCACCAGGTTCCTATCAAGTCTCTCCCTCAGGAGTGGCTGTGGTGTGAGACCTGGTGTGACGACAGCACCAAGAAGAGCGCCAAGACGATAGACCTGGTAAGAAAAGCTTGTGTGTGTCGGTGTCAGGAAGAAACGCACAAAAAGTACAAGTTAATAAGAATTGTCAGAAGTGTAATGTCTCTGAACAGCCACTAGAGGGAAGCAAATAGTTAGGGAATAATGACTTATTTTAGAATCATGTGTGTTTATGATTTAACACAATTCTATTAACATATGTTTATTTTCTTTTATAATTTTTTTTTATATTTATTATTTATTTGATTATTTGTAATAGAGAATCACATTTAAAAAAAAAAAGTCATGATGAAAAAATGTCATTAAGGGCTGGAATTTGGATAAATAGTGTTTGACACTTTTGCAAATGTTCAATAGAGTAAGATGTATTTTCAATATAATTCATAAAAACAGCTTATTTTCTCTGCCTTAACTGAAACCCTGAAATCTGCAATCTGCAATGCTTTCTTAATTAAAATAAATTAAATAATCAGGTATTATTAAATTGTTGGTACTGGATTAATGTGTCTCCTAATTATTGCCACTTAGTCGTGTCCCTGCAGGATTATATTACTGTCAACACACACACACACACAAGAAATATACAAATACAGCATAAAATACTTGAAACAGATGCTAAACGCACAATTATCTCCATCGACAGCAGCTCAGTCTAAAGAGTTTATAAAATGTCTCTCTAGTGGGAAACGAGCTGTAGATTAGAGGAGGTGGAAACTCTGACTACACGATGCTTCCTGTTCTCATCACCTGTCGACAGAATTAGATGAAGGAGCATGAAGAGTGTTGGAATGGTTCCATTCTTCTCCATCACAGCTGATTGTTTGATCTGCTCCTTCCTGGTTTCAGTGTAACAACCCCAGGACCAAGGAGCCCAAGCTGCAGGCTGCGGTGAGGATCGTGGCCGAGTGGAGCGACTACGACCAAGAGATTAAACGTCTGCAGACCAAAGTCCAGGGAGGAAGAATCCACCAAGCAAAGCAGCAGGACACAGGTACACAGCACACACACAGACACACACAGGTTTAATTAACAGATCAGTGTTTGTGTGCAAAGTGCATAAATAAAGTTCTTTTCTCTTCCTTTGTCAGACGCTCACACGGAGCTGTGAGGATGCAGCTGTGATGAGGCGGTGAACTGGACTCTGTTTAAAGAGTCTGCTTCATGAAGAGAAGCTCCTCCCACACCGGCTGCCGACACTCTGACCACAGACGGAGCTCGACGGTTTAAACGTTTGTTTGTTTGTTTGTTTGTTTGTTATTTTATCATGTGAGAAGGGGGTTTTCAGTGGTCGGGTTCCAGAGGTGTTTCTGTATGCGAGTGTGCAAGTGGTGAGAATGTGAGTCCTTTGTCTTTCCTTCTTCTTTTCCCTGTGGTAGACGTCAGTTTGTAAGTTTGCACTGATTTGGATTGTGAATGTGGTCGAAGCACAAAAAACGACGTGAACGCTGAATCTCACGGCCGGTGGATTCTGAGTTTCTGACAAACCAAACATCTGGTGGTGGGAATGATCTCTGCTCACTCACTGGGTTAGAACACAGCTGCTGAGCCGTCCTCTGGATTTTTAAATGGTACAGGTAGTTTATAACTCAGCTTATAGTGTTCTTACAAAGGTCCGGGAAATATGATTTTATAGTTTTTCCAAAGCCGTAATACGATGAGATTTTTCGTAATTAACCTTCAAAATAATGCAAAACAAGAAAGTTTCTGTGCAGTGATTTATGATTAAAGAACAATCGACTGACCTTCAGGCTCCAGAACTTGATCACAGGTGGATCCACTCACCTGAAGTTTGGGGGGTTATTCGGTGTCAATCTGAAACTCGAACATCACTTTAAAGTTCTGTGAATGTAATTTCAGAAATGATCTGTGAAGCTGTTTGTTTTCTTTCTTTCCTCATCATCGTTTTATTCGGCAGGAAAGTCAACAACATCCTCAGCAGACATGATTGAGGAGTTTCTCGTGGAATATTAATGTCTCTGTAAATCTCAGGGAAGCATGATTGGGTTCTAACATTTAGAAGAAAAGGGAGCGTTTGTTATCGGGTGGAGTTTATGGTTCTGTTAGAGGAGCCGTGATCTTTGAGTTTGGTCGAAAAATTATGATTCTGTTTCTTGGTGATATTTCATCCTGTTTTGGCTGCTTGATCCTTTTATTAAGTAAAAGTCCCAAATAAAGACTTGTTCCAGTGTAGTTCCACTGTTTTGTGTCTGTTTTCATGTTTTTACTGAGTTCTTCTCTCATGACAGCCGTGGTGCAGACATCCCAGAGAGTTCAGAAATCAGAGTACCACACCTGAACCATGTTTTAACATTTAGTTCTACTTTGTTGTCAGCAAGTAGAGAAGGTGAAATGGACAAAAGTAAATTGCTGAATTATCGGCTGAAAGTCTAAGCTAAAATTAATTGATAATAGATTACTAGATTACATTTTCGGCTAAGGATTTCAATGGTAACTTAAAGTACACCTATTTAGCACATGTAGTACTAAAAGTAAATAATACATCAGCCAGGAATAAAAAAATTAATTAGCTGGATAAAAAGATGAGTAAGTTAAAATACCGGAGGAAACGGATAGTTATCTAAAAGGGAATTGATATATATTCAAATTGTTTGCTAAATGTAATGTATAGAAATATAAGATTGCTACAAGCAGTAAACAAAACAAAGTAATTATCTTCATTTGATGGAAAGAAAGTGAGAATGATTTGCTAAAACATGAAGGATAAAAACATTGCATTGGTTAAAGGTAGAAAGTTGAATTGTCAAACAAACCTCGGCTCAGAAGAGCCTGCCAGCGTCAAGGTTTCAGACTTTTATTGTGATCCATTTGAAAAAAATGTTTTACAAAAGGTAACATTCAATTTTTTACACCAATTCTTTAAAAAAATCACTTAAAATAAGGTTTTGATACATCAAATTGCGTTAACTAGGTAATGGCTTCTATAAACAATGTGAAAATAAGATAATATACATGTAAATGAATGCTACAAACAGAGGAAGGGATTACATCAAATAAAATAAAAGAGACACACAGAAAATGGCATGATTGTTTTCCTTTTGAGTGACATCTGGTATCCAACTGGAATGTTCGATGGCAATATCGCCCCCTACAGGGCTTCATGATTTGATGCAACCGTTTCTCAGTTTCCTTCACGTGGCGACACTGGTACATGTTCTCCTCCGGTGGCCACGTGCAGGGGGCGATGACATGAACGAGCCCTGCAGGAAGTCAGAGGTGACCACCCCGCCCGTCACGACCTTTGATCCCCGCCGTGTGGCTTTGATCCAGACGACACCCATATTGGCGAGGAAATCCAGACAAAGATTGACATAAAATGCAAATTTACAACAAAAAAAGGAATTATGCAAAAGGAACAAAAATAAAAACGTGTTTAGATGTGGACGAGCACAGTGGTCGTCATGCTCATGAGGGACAGATGAGACATTCTGTTCAAACTGACCGGATGCTGGAAGAAGTTGCTCTTTTGTCAGAGCGGCTTGCATCTACCCCCCCCCCCACCCACCCACATCCCCTGGAGGTGGGAAAACAACCTCAGTTCAGTAACAGTGGCACCGTCGTCCTTCTCCGACCGACAGCTCTCTTTGAAACAGCGACACATCGGAGTGACTGTCCTGCCGCTCGTCAGTGATTGGTTAACGGCTGCTGCAAAGTTTCACGAGAAATTCCTTTTCACTGAGAGTCAGACGAGAAACGAGATTTAAAAATCGATCGCCTAGCTCTGGTCCCGGGAAACAACATCCACCAACCAGCTCCTCTGAAACTCACTAACTAGCATGTGCCACCTTTAGAAGAGGGTTGTGGGCCTGGTTATTTCTTTACTGGGAGCAGTGACACCCTCCACTGGCTATGGAATAAATCAGGAACATAAACCTCCAGAAAATTACCAATTGGTTTGTGTGGCACCACGTTAACTAATGACTTTCAGAGGCGGCTGCTGCGATGCCTGCACAGAGCCAGGGAAGCCGTTTCCAGTCGGGCTTCGCATCAACTGTTTTTCCTAATATGTCGAACATCATCGTTAAAACAACCGGAAGGCGGTTGTTCTCCGGCAGCAGCGAGGAAACAGTTCAGCGCCGATGCTGCGCTGCTTCAAGCGGAGAAGTCGGTTTTGTCCCAGAGAGGCTCACTCCCTCGTTCTCTCTCTCTCTCTCTCTTCCAATGAAACGCCCGCTCGTCTCCATTTCACAAACAGTTACGTCATCTGCAAAGCTTAAAAAACACATGCACCTCCAGCATTTTATACAAGAGTATGATACAAAATAAGGCATTTCATTGTGTTAAGTATTCATGTTGTGTTTGAGTGTTTTCTGCATGTGTGTGTGTGTGTGTGTGTGTGTGTGTGTATATATAGCAACCACATATAAATGTCGTTTCCTGCCCGCCTATAAAAAGACTGCAAAAAACAAACATAAAGTCATGATAACTCTTACTTAAAATATATATATTTGTCATATATATTTACGTATATATTCATATGTAAAAAAAACAAAAACAAAAAAAAAAAGGTAAGAGGGGAGGAGAAGAGCCCAAGAGGTCCCTGTGACGGGCCAGTTCTCAAAACCCCCCCCACCCCCCCCCCCCCGTTCAACCCCCTCATTCCATGACCTCGCCAGGCGCCACGGTGACCAGCTGCAAGGGGATCTCCTGATTGGCTATGAGGTCGTGGGCGGTGGCGGTCTGGAGGATGAGCGTGGTGCCGTCCGCTGTGATGACGGTGTCGGTGGTGGACGGGGACGTGGCGGACGGAACCCCGCCCTTTTTATTCTGGTGAGTCTTTATGTGCTTGGCCAGGTGGTCGCTCCTCATGAACCTCTTGGAGCACTCTGTGCACACAAACTTCTTCTCTCCTGCGACATCCACCAATCACAAAGATCAGAGAGAGAGAGAGAGAGAAACAGAGCAACCGATTAGATGGACACATTAAGTTAGATCGTCCCCACAGTGCTGGTGCTGACATGAACATGTCGGCCAATCAGTAAGAAGACTGCAGCGAGAGGCCAAATACCAGTTTCAGATCATTTACAGTCACGACACAGTTTGTCCAGCAGAGGGCACTGGTGAGTAAGGGTTAGGCTCCTGAAGTGTCCCACATCATAATGGAACATGATTTTAAAATAGCACATTAAATGTAATTTACCTTTTCCACAGAAATTTGAAAATAGAATTATGAAAAACCCAGAGAGATAAAAAATACCTCTGATTGAGTGAAGTGATCAACATTTAACGTCACACTGATAAAGTGAAAGTGAAACTAAGAGTAGAACACTTCCTGAAGGCTCGATTACCCACCAGATATTTGAAGAGCAACCAACGAGGGTTGTGTTTTTACTGATGTTTGTCTGAATGCTACCGAATTATTAAAAAACTACTGAACCAGTTTTCTTGAAACTTTGGAGCAGATTTGATTGGATTTGATCCACTATTTTGTTTCTAAACACTTTCTGTTAATTCTCACAAAATAATGCAGAGCTCTTAATAAAATGAATCAATGATGAATCTCAATAACTTTATAGTTAATACAATGATGAAGTGGCCAATCAGCCGTGTGTCCTTCTAGTCTGAGGAAACAGCTTTTTAAGACTTTTCCATATCTGCAGATGATGTGAGTTTCACTCTGGAAACTGTTCCAGACAAATCTGTCGACTCATTAATTCTCACAGGACACGTTGTCAATCACTTCTGCTCACTGTAGTTACTTAGTGTCTTAGTGTCAATCTGTATTGACTAAAGGTCAGCTCATAATTAGCCCCTGGTGATTATTAGCAGCAGAAGGTTTCACTCTCTCACTTCTCAGATACTGTATCTCAGCTACAGACAAATATCGACATTAATAAAGAAAACATCTCATCTGCTATGTTTAGCAACAACAGGAACTAAAAATGAAAGTATTTCTTATATGTTTATATCATTGGACAGGAAGCAGCGATAATGTTCCTTGGTCAATGCTTTAAACAGGAATTGAAGAACTTTGACTCTATAATGGTTCTATACAACGACGAGGAGTGTGGTCTCACCGGTGTGTGTCCTCCTGTGTCTCTGCAGCTCGTCGCTCCTGGTGAACCTCTTCCCACAGAACATCCAGTTGCAGACGAACGGCCTCTCCCCGCTGTGCCAGCGCAGGTGAGCTCGGAGATGGGACGTCTTCCCGTAAACCTTCCCGCAGCCGACGATGTGGCAGATGTGCTGCTTCTTCTTCCCCATGCCTGAACCTCTGTGACACGGGAGGAAATATGTGGAATGAGCAGAAGTTCAATAAGGATAGAAAAGTAATAATCTTACATCTCTATGCTTATAAACAACTAAGCACAACATTTGCTTTCTCACGCAAATAGATACTGTTGATTTGCACATGAATGGGAAATATTCCTGTTGTTTAAACAATGTATATGACATCATTCACCAATACAATTAACATATCCTTCATTTTACTGTCGATAGGAGGATTAGAAAAGTTTTAGGATGTAGTTAAGTTCTTCTGACCCTTTTAACCCTTGGATGTTAAATATTTACAAATAAACAGAGGAACTTTACATCTAAAGCTGATATATCTGTAGGTTTTACGTGATTATCTGTGTGTGTTGCATCTTTCTCACCGTCCTCCAGACTCTTTGCAGTTGGGGCAGGTGCAGGCGACCCTGCGCAGCCTCTTGCCCTCCCCGCTCTGCGCATCCATGTCCTCGTCTCCGATCTGCACGCGCAGGTTGTTCAGGTCACTGGGGTTCAGAGTGGAGTCTCCGCTCAGCTGCCACTCCTCAGAGTCGGGCTCCTCTTTTATCTGTATACCTGAAACGGGGAAGGAAAGTTTGGATGTAGTAGGTCCTTCAGAGGTTTGCACATCACAATGTATAATAATGTGTGTGAACGTGCAGGTGTCTCGTACCTATTGGACTGTTGGCATCATCTCCATGCGTGTACTGAATTCCGCCTTGTGTGATGGAGTTGACTGTGACGGTCTGGAGGTTGGGTAGGTTCATTTGTCCTGCTTGGCCCAGAGGGAGGGTCTGAACCGGGGCTAGGGTCAACTGCTGGGCCTGACCCTGGCCCTGCGGCAACTGGAGCCCCTGGAGTGATTGAACACCCTGAACCTAGAGAGATGGACCAGATGTATTTGAGTATTGAAACTATTCACATCACAAAAACACATTTCCTTTCTGTAGGTAACTTGAAGAAAGGTCCTGCACACTTCTTGCAGCTCACCTGGAACGTCTGCCACTGAATCTGTCCAGTAGCAGAGACTGTCTGGGCCTGGATGAGGAAGGTCCCGGGGTTGACCAGCTGCACGCTCTGCAGAGTCTGTCCCGACAGGTCCTGGCCCTGAGCCACCTGGGCTACCTGGCCCTGACCGTCCCCAGACAGATGCAGGATGGGTTGGGACATCGTGGTGGCGTTAGACGACGACACCTACAGGGAAGAGAAAACCGAAAGATGAACTCCACACAAAAGGCTGTTTAACTGATTACTGTGAAGGAGGAGCTGGTTTTACACGTCAGTGGAGATTCAACTTTAAATCACAGAAATGAACCGAAGGTTTGACCATTTTCCCACAGATGCAGAATTTAGTTTTGGTTTAAATTTGAAACTTATGAATACAATCTGACATGTGATCACTTTAACAAAGGAAAATGTTTATATATGGGTTTGTAAAATAAATTCCATCAGACAGTGTAATAATCAAAGATTCAGTTGGATGACATTTTTTTTTTAATTCTCTGTTATCACCTTAAAGAAGTGTTTTCCACTGTTTTAGGTTCATGATGATTAAAACAAATCCAATCAGTGTTGTTCCAACCCGTCTTGACTACTGCTAGATATTATTCAATATTTAGATACAACTAGTGATGTCATACCTGAGTTATAACAATGGAGCCATAACAACAGTCACTTTGAGGGAGATGGTGGTTTTAAATTATACCCTTTTTTCTTTTAACCACAAAATGTGCACACTGCCATAAAATAACACTTCCAAAGTAAAACATGTTCTGATGAAAACTTCAGGATGGTCCCTCAACATGTTTGGGGTTTTCTGCACCATGTGTAACCAACACATTTTGGAAAGTACCAAAATGTGAGTGATTAAATAATAACTACATGATCCCTCAGATTTATCCCAGGACAACTTCAGGCTGTCCTCACCTCCAGGCTGGAAACCACAGCGTTAGAGCCTGCAGGCGACATGACACTAAAGGTAATGTCCCCTCACCTGGATGTGCTGCAGGTGGTTGTGGGAGTTGAAGTTCTCCGAGGAGGAAGGGTCGGACACCCCTGCGGACACGGCGGTTGCTTGAGTCAGGACCCCGGTGCCGTCGATGGTCTCGATGAGATGGGAGGAGTTGGAAGAGGTGGTGGTGGTGGTTGGCACGTAGAGCTCGTGGTTGGCGTGGCTCACCGTCACCAGCGAGTGTTTGGTATCCTGGGTCTGACTCTCCAGCGCCTGGCTGCTCATGATCAACTGGCCCTCGGGGGTCACCGCGGTTGCGATGGGGACCGTATGCGCCCCCGTGAGCCCTAGTGACTCCAGGTCCACACTGTTTATGGGGACGAACGTGATGTTGCCGGGGAGGCCTACCGAGCTGGTGTACGAGGTCCCTCCAGCCAGCGAGACGCCTTGGATCGACTGCACCTGCCCCGCCTGAGTGAGGAGGTCTGTGGTCGATGTGGTCCCGATGCTGACCTGAGTGCCGTCCTGGAGGAGGTGGATCTGCCCCGTGCCATCGTCCATCCCGTGTGACGAGAACCCTGAGAGGGTCCCATCGGCATTTTGGATCTGGGGGATGACCTGAGGAAGGCAGCCACAGCTTAGGGCAAACTCATCACCGGGATCAGTAAATCGACGGTATTTAAAACTTGCGCTGGGCTCTTCTTACCTGATACTGAATGCCTGACACTCCATTGGCTGAAACGTCATTCCCGGATGCTGTGACATAGATGGGCTGGTTGGAAAGACCCCCGAGCACGTACTGCCCGTTGGACGTGACGATGCCCGAGTTTTGAATGTGAAGAACTCCCTGGTCCTCCTTCCCGGAGGAGACAGGAGTCAACACCTCCCATCGGTCGCCCGTCAGTTGAATGGCTGACATATCTGTCGTCTGGGAGCAGAAAGGAAACACTGGTTAACAGGGCCACATCACACTTCTGCAAGGGGATCACAGTGGGGGGGCAGATATAGATGCTGATAACATGGAGGAGATAGTAAACGAGGATCACTTAGAAGACGGGAGATACAATCTGCAGCTCATGGAGGAGATAACAGGCTCAGCAATGGTGGAGAGCCGGGTGTGGGGGATGGGTGGCTGTTACAACACTACTCAACGCTACTGTTTTGATTATGGAGGCTTCCCCTGCTCCGTGAACACATCCCCGCCGCCTCCCAGCCCAAGGTGCACCGGCTATCTCCCGGCGAGCCGACCCAAGTGACTGACTTCAGTGTCCTACCCACTATGGGCGGGTTCTACAGGGGTAAAGTGGGTGGCCGTTATTGAGGGGATCACAGGAAGTGTACGGCTTTCACCCCATGCCATCAAAATTGTAAAACGTGTGAACTCCATGCTCTGGAAAAAAAAGCCCAACCAGCAAGCGAGAGAGACGGGCTAGAAAATGTCGGATACCTGTGTTTCCGCAGCGCCGCCGGGTTGCAGGAACTCGCTTTGACTGCTGTCCACGTCCGCGGACGCCATTTCTCCTTGTTTCCGCGGCTGCTCGGGCGCTAGCAGGGAGCGAGGGGGGAACTCGGCGAAACTCTGTAATCTTCGACTCCTGGCTGCCGGAAAAGCCCGCAAAGCATCCCCACGCTCCGGTCCAGAGGGGGCAGGCGGCGAAATGCAACTTTGCGGAAGGTGCTCCGGGGAGATTCGGGCCCAGATCGACTGTTTACTTTGTCAACTCCGTGGCTAGCCTGCTAGCTGCGCGGCTAGCTAACCATATCTAGCTAGTTAGCCGCGGAGCAGGAGATAAAAAGACGCGGCAGTCGTCGCTGTTTTCCGGACAAACTCACCGAGTAGTCGCGCTTTTCGACGCGCGGAACGCTTGCGGGTCGGTCATAGCGCGGCGGGCGGCACGCGGCGGGCTAATCGGATCTACAGAACTCCGAACATGATTGTTTTATCAAAGGCGGGCTAGTGTTGATCGGTGAATTCGGGTCGATTTTTTTCTATTTTGATTGACGGTGCGGGAAACACAAAAAGGTGGGACCAACGCGCTTGACCGTCCAATTTGCATCGCATTACAGGACGTCCCGCCCTTCTTCTCTGAGCCCATTGGCTGGGCGGGATGCGAGGTGGCACCTCATTGGCTAAGCGGAACGTCGATCGTCATAGGGGTTTTTTACAGGCCGTGTGCTTCCTGTTTGTTGTCGAAGAGGAATTCAGTCGCTTGAGCGTAAACGGAGACAAATGGAGACCAGAGGGCGTCTGAGTGCAAATTAAACACTTTATTTGATCGTTCCGTGCAAAAATAAAGCTGTTTACCATGTTGTGATTGTTGGTTTGTCTGCTTCCTGTGGCGCTTCCTGTCGGAATAACTCGTTAAAGTGTGTTACTTTATGTTCGTCAGCTGGCCTACATTATACTACGATCAAAAAGTAGCACCAACTTCTAAAAAAGCTTCAAGTACATAACAATCAGAAAAAAAATTACTCTCAGTATTACTTAATTAAAAGTCATTATATTCACAAATGAAAATACACCACATTATACTGTTATTATACAGTAGTATGAAAAACCATCCTGTAAAATTTACCTCCATATAAAATCTAGGCACTAGTTAATATTTGAAATATACTAGATTTGTAGTTTATATATTTGGTTATACAGTTATATGAAAAACTGTCCCACTACATACTGGCAGACTTCAAATTTACCTCCATGTTAAATTTAAGCACCAATTAATATTCAAAATGAAAATCTGAGCCCTTACTCTCTTTTGTTGTTCCCCTGAACACTCTCTCAAATGATCATTTCATTTAGCATTTATTTGTTTATTCTACAGGGACAATGCTCATTAGTCCCTGGGCATTTTTGAAAAGGAACCTACAATTAAATCACACAAGCGATATTCACAGACACAGGTAGAATGCATAACAGTAAGTCTTAAAACAACATAAGAGACAAAACCTAATACACCAGATTAGTTACGCTCAGAATAAAACAGAGTTTAAACACAGAACAGCGACATGTGACTTCATGGTGACGACAGTGTGAGACGGTACAAGTAGCTTAAGTCGACCCTGAGAGAGGATCTCAGAGGATTTGTTAGTCAGGAGCTGTTGGACTTTGCTGTTACACCATTGATTTTTGATCATGGAAGCAAAGGGAAACACCAAAGGTGTAACCCACAATAAGAAACTGGAAGGTTTGAAAGTATTTCTAAAAGCCTCAGAATGGTTCAATCCCTCTCTGTTTTGAGCTTAAGGCACTTGACTGATCACAGAACTTTGAAATCAATAAGTTGATGCATTAAAAACCTTTTTTAATAGTAATTGTGGAGACAAGTCTTTCAGGTAAAGTCATAGCAACATTATAAACGGTAACATGTGTTAATAAATGTAGGAACATGTTCTGATTCAAACTGACCTAGTTTGGGAAAAAGAAGATTTAAAAATAATAAAAGAAACATTGAATTCACATTTTAACCCCAAATCAAAGTACACAGAATGGTTTTTCAAATTAAAACTAAGATATCTACAAAATTGAGAGGCGAGAAATGGCTTTAAAATACAACCCTCAAATGACACAAATAAGATGATGCTCTTTAAAAATTGCATGTGATACAATATTTATTATGAATTCAACTTTTAAAAGACAAATAAATTATATAACAGATAAATAGAATTTTCTCTGACCTTGGGTTTGCATTCTGTGAACGCTTAAAGACATTAGCTTTAAATTGTTATACTACAACTTAAAGCTTATTAATGAGCCATAAAAAAATGAGATACCCTAATTAGACTATATCAATTCAATGTATAATTGTATTGATTTATTATGAGGTTATAATTATTCCAGTGAAACTCTGAATGACATCACCTTATTTACAATCAGTTCCGGATGTTCCATCTCATGCAGGCCATGGACTCCACCTCCAGAACTGCTCACCCAACCTCCACAGATCATTCATTCATTCCAGGAGCCTGAACCAGGCATTACATCACAAGTCTGTTCCATCTTGAGCTTAAACATGAAAAATATAATTATATAAATATAACTCTTAAATGCCCATCTGAACCATTTTATTTATCTCTATTTTCTTCTAATTGCCCTAAACCAATCTGCCTTCCACTGAATAAAGTTCAATAGTATTGTATTATTTAGGTTGTGTTAAACTTCGGACACAGGCAAGAATTAGAAACACACAAAACGATGACAGAGGTTTGTTTCCTTTTATTGACACATGCATATTAATGTGTGACATTTATTTGACCCTTGCTCCCTTTGAGTTAACCTCTTTGATCCGCCCCGTGCCACATCTCCTTCTCAGCACAAACAAGGCTGAGTTTCCATGTCCACAATTTGGCAGGATGTCTGGTCAGAGGATGGTCAATAAAGCGATTCACACAGCGAAGGCAGTGAGGAGAGGCAAAGCAAAACGTAATCCGGATGATGTTCCTGCAGCCGTCCAGATTCCCAATGAAGCACTGTGTCGTTACGCAGGGTGGAGTTCAAAATGTGAAGAGTCGGTTTGTTCTTTTCTTTATTTTGCAAGCCAAACTTAGGTCAATAAAAGCAGCGTGAATAACAACTTCCTTGTTGATGCCTGCTTCTAAAAAAACAATAAAGCTCTCGCTCAGAATACAGCACCGGCCTGGAGGTGACCACCAGGATGGATTTCATTCTTTCTTTTTAAGTGAACAGTCAATAGTCATGTGACAGCCAGTGTGGCTGTCACATGACTATTGACTGTCTAGTTCAGGTATTTGGACTTTGGTGTTGATTGTATAAAACTATGAAAGTTCAACTGAAGGTAAAGACGTGAAGGAAGTGAGAAAAGCTCACTTTCTTTTAAATGTTTAAAGTAATTAACAATTCAGAACTTGTTTTTTTTCATAAACTCCGATGAGGCACCTGCAACAGAAGCTATACAACATACCAAGTCTTCACAGCACTGTTTATTAACCACCCTGAAAGCTCGTCAATTCATCAGCAGTCATCACAGCAGTAAGTGTCAAACATTTTCTTAAAGATAAAAAGCGAAAATAGCAAAACACAAATTAAACCTTTTATCTATCTTTAAGTTGTGTGGCTTGAATGAGTCTCAATTTAAAGTTCTGTTAGAGGTTCCCCATTAGACTATTTCCTTTCAAATAAAAAAAAGTATCACTTTTATTTCAGTTACACTTACTCTTTCCTGTTCTTCTTGTTAAAAGTCAGCGACTGGTTGTGCCGTTGATGCCGTTTCAAAACCTGCTCACATTCTCACACGTAGACATTTTATTTGAAAGAATTATGTTTAATAGATTCTGGTCAAGTCGGGCCTGGGAGGTCAGATGAGTGAATATTTCTGACTGACCAGGACGTGTGTTGATCAAGAGAGAAGAGTGAGAACCAGCGGACAGTGAAGCCCTCACAGGCCTGACAGAACAGTGCTGAACTGTATTCTGAGCTCTCCCTCTGGTGATGTGTCGTATTTATTTCTTTTTGTCTTTGGGGGCATTGGGTGTGTTGAATTTGAAAAAGATAATGTCCCCGTCCTCCACGACATAGTTCCTGCCCAGTTGTCTGTATTTCCCAGCACTCTGAGAGAGAAAGGGAGTTAATCACATTTAAAGCGCATTCAATTATGCTGTAACAGTGATGATCATCTGTGTCATTTATCATACAAACCTTGGCTGCATTTTCACTGCCCTCCTCTTTGAAGTCGACGAACTTCATCACCTCGGCCATGATGAAGCCTTTCTCAAAGTCAGTGTGGATCTTTCCTGCAGCCTGAGGAGCCTTGGAACCTTTCTGTTGACGCAGGACAGAATCGAAAACCTCAACACACTGTTCCTTCAGTATTTGATCAAACACGCATAAGATATATAGCAGAATATTATTGCAATATTCTGCCTATGAAGATCATGCAACAACTATGATAATGGAGCTCTGTACACTAGCCAAAACGGCCAAAATACACTCAAGAAAGAACAAATATGCAGTTAAAAGAAATTTGGTGCACATATTCTAAAAACAAGGAAGATAAAAGTAATTGAAAATGCTAAAATTCCTTAAAAATCAAAACACTACGAGAATAATTCCACATGTTTTAATTGTAATCTTTATGTTAGTTAACATTTTCTAATCTCAAATGAAGAACATTTTCAAATCCTTTTCTCAGATGTATATCTCTCAGTTATTACCCTTCAGGTCACTTATACACACTATTTAGCGTAAGATTGTTTATAGAATCATTGCTTTAGCAAGTATAAAATCTACACATTTTAAGTGCTAATTATTGTCAACAAGTAGAACTTTAGCCGACATTAATTGATATTTTATGTAAAATCTGCTCATTAATGATAAATAAAAGATTAAGTTAAAGTCTTTAGTCTGGGATGCATCACAAGCTATTCCATGAGAAGTTAAGGTGATAAGAAACTGATGAAGAGGTGTTTTTAGATCGAATCACTCACCCGGACGGTCCATGCTCGCACTTCATCCACCCCCGCTGTGAAGAAGTATTCCAGCTGTAGCGCTGAATAGCCGGTCTTTATTATTTTGGTCAGAACACTAATAAAACATTTAAAAAGAGGAGCCATGAAGAAACAGTTCAAGTAAAAAATGATCTTTACTAATTAATCAATTTGACAGGGACAGAACATTATTAACTACAACTTTGATTATCTATTTATCATTTGAAAAAGTCAGCAGGCATTTCTCTTTAAATTCCTGATTGTAAGACACATCACCTTAGGATGTGGATATTATGGAAGGTATCTCACATCATTGATAGACTCAATATGTAATTGTAAAAGGATTTGAAAAACAAATCAATGAATACTATCAGCCATGTAAAGCATTGCTGAACCTGATAAAATGGATTCCAGCTATATGTCTCACCTCTGCGTCTTCAGCTCCTCACAGTATTTCTTCTTCTCCTCCTCATCCTCTATGTCCAGAAGTTTGGATTCCAGAGCTCCACTGACGGGAATGACCACAGCACCAGGGTCATTAGCATCTACCCACTCCTTGATCTTTGCCAACCTGTGAAAGAAGAAAAAAGTTAAACATCTTAATGCTCAACAGCTAAATGTCTGGACAGATAATGTTCGGGGCATGGACGTACAAAAGCTGAAAGCAAATTAAACCAAACATACCACTTGTTCTTTTTTCTGATGTAATCCTTCTCTGAGAGATTCACCAGGTAGATCATGGGCTTCGATGTCAGAAACAGGTATTTGTTCAACACCTCAATCTGTGTAGAGACATAAAAAACTGAGTTTAAAAACAGTTTTGCATCCCTTTAAAAACAAGCTGAATATAGAGAAACCAACTACAAAAGTCCTGGTATCATGACATCAGTCTAATCATTGTTTTAGCATTTGTCCAAAAGAGCTAAATATAATTTTTTTTAAATATTAAATACGAAATATTACAAGATGCATTAAAGGCAAAAATGCATTTACACTGACCCATACATTGTATAAGTACCAGCACAACACACACAAGTACCTCTTTCTCGTTCCATTCACCGTAAAATCGGACGGCTTTCTTCTCTTCCACCACCCAGTTCTTCACCTTCACCATGATGTCCTGTAGCAACAAGCAGGAGCAGCAGGTGAGGGGACATTACACCACAGACGACAGATGCACAGCAACTTATCTCACCAACACTCCTCACGTACATATTCAGGTTTTAGTTTCTTGTCGCTTCCTCTGATTGCCATTTTCTCCAGTTTGTCGAGAATTGGATCCATCATTTCCTCATCCTTTAGTCGCAGCTCCTCGTGGATGATCTCGATGTCCCTCACCGGGTCAACGTTGCCCTCCACGTGGATAATGTCCTCATCGTCAAACGCACCTATAAAGCACAATCAATAACAGATGAAACAAAATATTAACACATGTTGAAATCCGAGGGCTAAAGGTAATTCCACTCATTAACTAAATCGGCCTTTTCGTTCTGCATGTCTTGTGAAGCCTGGACTATAACTTGCCGCCTAACACCTGTCCAGTCTGCTCAGTTGCTGCCACGCAGCAGCTGCAGCCAGCAGTAGCAGTGACAACTCACGGGTCATGTGGAAAATCCCGTCACAGGCACTGATGTGGGAGAGAAAGGCATTTCCAAGTCCCTGTCCCGCGTGAGCTCCCTTCACCAGACCAGCAATGTCCACAACATTCAGGAAGGCGGGGACCTTACTGCACACACATGAAAAAAAACAGATCATGTAAGAGAGACGCGATGTGGAGATAGTATAATAGTCTTGAAGGTTCGGTGAAAGGGACCTTATTGGCAGAAGTTGTGTATAAAATAATCCTAGTGATGTTTTCACTAGTGTGTGATAATTTCAATTGTACCAGTTGTTGTTTTCTTTACCTTAGAATGAGCCCTTTATGTTTAAATACTTTATATTTACATCGGGAGTGGGTCCTCTCTACAGAGGCTGCCAGGTTTTTGACAGTAGCCTAGATTGGACAAACCTTTTGAGTTTTTATGACAGCTGAAGTCTGCCACAGGTTCACTTTCATTTTTGGAACGGCAGGGTGAGGGGTATTCAGCCGCAACATGAAACTTCAGCTGCAACATGAAACTTCACCACTAGATGTCACTAAAGTCTACACACTGAACCTTTAAGATGCACATTTCCATGCATGTGTGGTGTAAGTGATGTGTTTTTAAAAAGTTGAGTGTGGTTTGGTCCTTGCACACACCTGAGTGGTTTGTGGTACTGGCAGAGGAAATCGTAGCGCTCATCGGGAACAGGTACTCTGCTCTCGTTTGGGTCAATCGTGCAGAATGGGAAGTTCTCTGCAGAAGCTTGGCTTTTGGTCAGCACGTTGAAAAAGGTGGACTTCCTGTAGAGGAGGAAATGAGAACATGATCAGCTGCAGCCCGACGTGTGTTCGGTGTCTCACTGTATCTCCACTGCAGGTGGCATGGACGTACCCAACGTTAGGCAATCCCACGATTCCAATTTTCAAAGATGTGCCAAACCGTCCGATTAATGGAGCCTGCTTCGGGGCTTCTCCCTTTTTTGGGGCCATCTGCAGGAGTCACAAGAATTCGGTTACACCCTGACAGCCACACGGAAATGACACCCCCACCGTCATGTTATTTATCCCAACACCAGTCTGAGCTCTTCAATCAGTAAGTGGCTTCCCTAAAAAACGTGTCCAGTCATATGCTCATTCAAACACACCATGCTAACGCTAGCAAGTGGCTAACTGGTACCAGTTCGAGCTGTTCAGACAGAATATCTCAGCGAACACAGAGTCCAGTGCGTGTTTCTAAATAAATACAAACAACAGAGGGGGGTGTTAATCAGTGTGACCCAGTGGTCATGTGGTACCTTTCAGTCGGTATCGAGCCTGTGGACAACGTGTGGTTCAGGTTTCAGAGCTGAGCGCACACACACGGCCGCTCCACTGGAAAGACGAGCTGGTGGCACAGCGGAAGTGTTTGGACGGTGACGGCTCTCTGATTGGTCGGCCAGTGACCTGGGGAATCACGTCACATCTGCGTTAAAAGTTTTTTATTTTAATATGTTTATAGTTTCATTATTATTATTATTGTGAGTTGTAACATTTGTGAACTTAACGAAACATATATTTTTTTTTACGGGGTTATTTTTTACCACGTGTCTGTTGCTAGGCGTCGACATGTGTAATATAGTAATAGTATTGTGTAATAATAGGTATACATTACGTTATATTTTACAACATTTATTAACCATTTAATACTCATTCAATGGCGGATGTGCACTGTGTTTCATGTATATTCGGTTTCAATTGTATAAATCATTTCTATTATATTTCTGTTTATACTTCTTTGCTCGTATATAGCATGTTTACTTATTTATTACTTTTACCAATGTCTAAGTTATTTAGTAAACCTTTAAGCCAGGCCTGAGCCAGTGGAACTAAATTGAGCATGTATTTGGAAAATAAGGTCTATCTATCTTTCTATCACCTAAATACACAGTATACATGTAGAGTGTATACATGAGAGGATACATAATGCAAAGTACTGAGTGTCATAAATATCTAGTGAATAGACTTAGTATATTTTAATAAATGTGTGTGTGTTACTAATCCGTATCAGAGTATTTGTGACATTTAACGTGGATGAAAACGACAGAAAACCAACTTCCGCTGCAGGATCACATTGTTTCCAGTCTAGTGCGGAGATGTCTGCTGCGCATGCGTTTACGGAGGACACAGGTCCGCCATCTTGTCTGCAGCTTGGTCGCTTTCCTAAGTGAAGCCATTTTAAGTTGATTCAATCCAAATAAATTTGATCTTTTAACATAGTTACTTGGAAACCTAATGAATTATACAGATGAGATAATAATTAAAAAAAGTCTGGAGATTGTGGAAAGAACCAACTCAACTTTAACAAGAAATATAACCAGAGTGGAGGTGAGCGGTCACGTGCGGAAGAGATGAGAGGTTGGTGGAAAAGAGGGGGAGAGAAGAGAGGTGCAAAAATCCATATTTTCTATCTGACTTGTTCGGCCACAGTTCTGCATATGATTACAATCCAGTCTTTCTTGGCACAATGAAAGTTTAATTGCAACCAAAACAGCTTTCACTCAAAGTGCTGCTGGGATACGTACACACAGCATTACAGATACAGTACATAGCAGCTAGCAAAATATAATCTGACCTTAATGAGATTCATAACATGTTTCTATTCCCGGGATATTTCAAAATGAAGTGATGCTGAATACGGGAATTCAGACAAATAATTTTTATTTGTCAAGGAAAAAAAATTTCAAATATTTTGATCGGACTTCATGGTTCATCCCTGGAAGCTCCCCAGCCTCTAAATCCACAGGGCAAAGTGCACATTACAAGTTACTACAATAAATAAACAGAGCAACATAGTTTTTTTTTTAAATATTTACAACCATCCCCAAATAGTACTTACTACTATAAAGAGAGACAATTTGTGTTTAAAACCCATCACTGATCAAACTACTTAAGAAAATCAGCAACATACAAACATTAAATTAAAACCTGTGATTTAATTTACCCCGAATATTCTTTCAATGTGAGAAGGTAAGTCTGTCGACTCGAGCCAATCAATCATAAACAAGCCAAAACTTTGCTTATTTTCTATTTGTTCATTAGCAATATGGATGTCTAAAAACTGACATCAGAAATTTAATAAGAATGAAAAGTCAAAGTATTTGACGCAGATCTGGAGCATCATAATTTTCACTCATGATAAATATTAAAACACATTTTTCATTGTTTCTTCCAACAAGATTAAATCATCACAAGAGCTGTGGTTCTCTCACAGACTGCATTTCAGGACAACTCAATTTCACCTTTAATACAAAAGCAACTCCAGTATTCGATAACATGAATAATCAGGTAGATAAACCACAACAAAAAAAAACATATAAAGAAACAAGCCATCAAATTAAATCTGTCGACTCTTCTCATGCAGCTCAGTAGTGACCTGTGAAGAAAATGACAAAATGGATATGATATATTAAACAAATGTTAGTTCTTGTGGATCCAATAACTTACAATCTGTTTCAATGACAGCTAATGTGTGAAAGTTGAACATCTGAATTTTTATAAGAATTGTAAATAAATCAATGTAATCAAATCGCTGCAGTTGAACGACAGAAACATGGTTTAAACTTACGAGGCGAGTAGGACCGGGATCTGGATCGAGAGCGGTACCCCCTGCTGTAATAAGGAGATGGAGATCTGCGCCTGGAGAGAGACAAATCAAATCCCATCGCTCCACATGCTTAAGATCACTGAACTAATCAATTAGTTTGAATCAGGAGATTCTGAAACCTGAATTTGGCTTTGAGAATTATTTTAAAAAGGCATCTGGCTCACTCAATTTCAGTTAGAATAGGTATTAACAGAAAAAGTCCTATCAGTGGTTAAAATGGGCCACAAAGAACCTACCTGTAGGATCTGTACTCTCTGTCTTCGTAGCGATCATAGTCCCGGTCATACCCTCTATCATAGCCTCTGTCGTAGCCCCTGTCATAGTCCCTGGAGACGCGCCGCGACGAACCACCACTGCTGCTGCTGCCACCTCCACCACCTCCACCTCCACCACTGAAAGACACACAGAATATAGTTTTCTGGCAGCCTGGAAGATACCACGAACAGTAACTTCCAGAAAATATCTCGCCTCTAAAAAATATAAGAAGCTGATGATGTTGGAGAAACACTCACTATGTGGGACGCCCCATGTAGATACCAGGGGTGGGGGTGTGGGCCCGTTTTGTGATGGAGAAGTCCACTCGGATCCTGCGTCCATCGAGCTCCATCCCATTAGCACGCTCCTTCGCCTGGAAAGAAGCCAACAATTAGACTTTTACAATAAAAAAACCTACTTTCTGTGAAATGGGAAGTAAAGAGTCAACACAAATATTAAATGTTGCCCCATCTCGTTCTCCATACCTCATTGGAGTCTTCACGGTTTTCAAAGTAGACGAAGGCAAAGCCTCGCGATCGACGCGACTGCTGGTCGTACACGATGTTGACGTCACTCAAGGGGCCATATTTAGAGAAAACATCCCTCAGGTCCCTCTCGGTGGTGTAGAGGCTCAAACCAAACACACCCAGACAGCTGTTGGGATCTGGGTTGGTCTGTGACAGAGAAGCAAGGAGTGAGAAAATACCGTGGTGTAAAAAGCTGTTCATAAATTCATGTGCATTGTATATGAAATTCAATAAGCTGGAAAATTCACAGAGCGCATTAAAATAGCAAGTGCTCTAATAACGTTGGAGGTGCTAGCTGACAAGATGTGTGGATTTTCCATGATTTAACAGATTTTGGTTCAAGTTAAATGGTTTGCATTTCAAATGTTCAGGCTTTGGATGTGAAATTCAGAAAGACTCACTGTGCACAACAAAAGGGGTTTCACTCATGATTTTCCCAAATAAAGACACTGGACCAGTTCACCTCAGTTCAGGTGCTGTGAAGGTTATCCAATCATAAAGGTCAAATTCACAAACAGAGCACATACGAAAGGCTCTACAGACCCGGTTACCGATGTGTCTGCGTCGGTTTGACATGGGGGATCGGCTATGGCTGCTTCGGTGACGGTGCTCCCCGCTACGAGACCTGCTCCTGGAGCCGCGTCTGCGAGAGCGGGATCGAGAGCGGGAGTGGTGCCTGCGTGAGCTTCGGTGGGACCGGGACCTGGGGAACAGACATGGATGTCACACCTACTTCCAATACACACATACATAACTGAAATGTAGTTTAAGAATCCACTCAGCACAACCAACTGAAGCCCGTCTTACCTAGATTTGGATCTGGATCGTGAACCAGACCTGGACCTGGATCGCCGGGAGCCCTCTTTGGAGCGTGCTGGCGAGTGGCTGGTGGATTTGGCAGAGCCCCGAGGGGATGCACTCCTCGAGCCGGGCCGAGAGTCCTGGAAACACCGAGGTCAGAATCACTCTACCGCCAAGGGTTTGTCAAAATACAGGAATCAGGGGTCAGAAGGTGGTGGCGCTCGCCCTCCACGTGATTACTTCAGAAGGAGTTCACCATATTTTTTATGTTTTTAACAGGTTTTACACAAAATAATGTAATTTGATTATATAAAGATTTACATGTGTACAAATGTTTAAAGTAGAAATTTAATGATTTAGCTTGAAAATGTGATTGAACAAAAATTAAGCCTAAAACATATGTAAGTATGGACCAGTGATGTTTGTGATAAAGAGAGGAAATAAAATGTGCATGCTTTAGAGATGAAATAAAGCAAATTGTTAGGAAGTTACTCATACCCTGGTAAACTTCTGATCTTAACTTCATTACTTCTTTAACTTCATTACTTCAACAACAACCCCTTCATTTCTTCTTTCTTCTCTTTGACATTATGACTTCTTTTTTCCTCCTCTTCCCCCTCTTATCATCTGCCATTACAACACTAGCAGTGGGGACAGATCTCGAGCGCTTCTTGTCAGCATCCAACACATTAGCATGCATCAACACCATCAGCGTCAAACACAACAACTTCGCATCTGAATTCGTCTTCCGCCTTTTTTCTTTCTTCCAACCTCAACCTTAACAAAGAACAAACAAGGGGGATAAGGCATGATGTTGGTTTCTGTGGAAAACCAGAAAGGTACAAAGAAAACGTTTGCAAAAGCACATAGATCAGATGAATACATGTCTGTATGTTAGCTTGACAAAGTCTCAAGAGCTGCAACACAAATCAACTATTTGATCAATTTATTTATTAGAGTAGTTTCTTGCTTTCGTCTCAATTATTTGCTTCATTTCCCCAAATTTTTTCATTTCATTTTCGGTTTTTAAAACATTTGTGAGTTTTAACCTTTTGAGCTAAGACATTTATTGTAAATCCACAATTCGATTAATCGATTAATACAATTTAACCAATGATGAAAAATATTCAATAGCTGCAGCCTTTATGGATTTTAGTGATATTTAACAACCATTCACCAACTCTGTTATATCTGTCAGTAATAGAGAGGTGGGCTACACCTGCAGCTGGGCTTTGTCGGCCTCATGCTTTAGCTGGGCAAACGTTAACACACATTAACGCTACTTGTATTAATCTATATTATCTATATACGCAGTGCTTGCTAGCACATGAAGCTACGAACATTCTCACACAGAAGACATTAAGTGTGTTTCCATCATCAGCCCTGCAGGCACCGCTAAGCTGCCTAAGATAACATCAGATGAACGTCTTCTTTTTTAAAGGGGTTCTTCTCACCTGCTCCCTGAACTCTTTCTCGTTGTCACTCATTTTTTTACGTTGTCTGACAAAAGATGCGTCAAACTCAGCTTTAAAGCAGCTTTAACGACAGATTCTACGTGATAATTACGGATTTAACGCGACATAGACGAGACTGATCGGAGGCGGCTGATGGGCTGCCCGAGCAAAACAGCTGGCGATTTCCTGTGTCGGTTGCACTTTCAGAATAAAAGCGTTTAAGAACACTTACATTTTTCGAAAACGCAAAAATTTTAAGGGAAAAAAAATGTTTTTCTAACATCACATTGGACTTTATAATGTTGCTTTATTCAAACTTTAATACATTCAATCTTTGAAATGTATCGTTTTGGTATTTCACAAAAACAAATAGAGCTGCATGACCTGTGTTAAGCCTGTTCGGTCTACATCTCGCTCCATCCAAGATACAAGATACATTTATTGGTCCCACACACATGCACAGACAGACAACATGCAAATGGGGGGAAATTTATCCTATGCTTTTGACCCATCTGGTGAACACAGGAGGACACATAGGGTGGCATATGATGGGGGAGTAGGGTGCCTTGCTCAGGGGCACTTAGACAGTGGGGTAGGGAAAATCCTCTTGTACTTTTTTTTTTAACAGATCCAGGTGTTGTCCATCCAGGTATGTTTTTGTTGTCACTCCGTGGAGTTGAACCAGAGACCATCCAGTCTGATTTTCTGCCCATAGTCCAATTTTTCTGCCACTGGTCCACCGCCTCCACCACCACATGAACCCTCGAGTAAAATATCAAACTCCAATTTAAATAAAAATACTTTATTAGAGGGGGAAAGTGAAATCACATTTTCATGGCATGATCTCAAACATGCATGTGTGTACAGTAGTTTGTTAAGCAGTATGCTCTAGTGTTACTCAATGTAATAGCCTTAAGTAGCCTCTTGCATTTTGATCATAAAAAGGTTCACATACTTACGGCGCCTTATCTTAAATATGGGCAACCAACTATTAATGCTCATTCATGGAGGAAAACAAACTATACACACGCACTCCAAAAAAACTCTCATTCGGCTGTCATAAATAATAGCAAAATATATATATCACAAGCATTCAACCATGCATTTGTCTAAAAAGGAGGTATCATAATTTATTATCTCTACGTCAGAGATGTAATTCCACAAACAATGTATTTATTTGTCATCCACCGTGTTGATCGCAACTGGAAGAGAACAGCCAAATGACATTAACATATCAGTGACTACAACAATTTAAATTTTGAGTCCAGCTCCTCAGACTCGGAAATAATTATGTGTGACTCAGTAATTTACAAAAAAAACTAAATAAGAGCGTGTTGAGCTCAGTGTCAGAGGGCTGAAGGCACTTCAGGCATTACTTCTAACCATTAAACCTAACAATCCAAAGTCAATAAAAAAAAGCTGTTCTGTCAGTAGTGCCAAAGCTTGTATACATTTATAATAACTTAATACTGTCTCCAATTACAACTCAGAGATTACAAAACATTTATATATCCCCGACCGGAGAAGGGACATGATCGACTCTTAAGACTTGTGTTTCCTTTGTACGGACCAGAACTGCCCGACTGGGTTAAATTTCTGTCCATTTTTTGGCCCTTTTTTTGTTTCCTTCACCATTCACCATGTGGTTACTGTACACAGATAGTGCTTCTGTTATCCATTATTAAAGTCTCTGTTGTTCAGGGGTTGACGGACAGGAGA
This sequence comes from Pleuronectes platessa, assembly GCF_947347685.1. NCBI lineage: Eukaryota > Metazoa > Chordata > Actinopteri > Pleuronectiformes > Pleuronectidae > Pleuronectes > Pleuronectes platessa. Next base: position 8,061,263 of record NC_070636.1, on the reverse strand, counting down.
TTGCTGTGACTCTCTATAGCAGCTTCTGATGGAGGATTTCCCAAATCATTAACTTCCTGAACAGCGGCATGTGGCACTGAAGAGACAGAAGCAGATGACACTTTCAGTTTTAGAGGAATAGAATTATAGAAAAGCAATGATATTAGGTGAATATACAGTTCATACCTGTTTGAAGGTGAGAGGCCTTCCTTTTGCGATATAGTCAGCATATTTACAGGCAAAAACACCACAGTCACTGCCATTTTTCTGCTGGGGAATCACCTAAAGGAAACAACAATTTATAAATTAACCACACAGTGATGGACATATTGTTTTAATCACGTCATTCATCCCAGTTGAACTTACTGAACTTCCTATTGTCCATTTGGCACTGTCGAGCTCTCTGCATTTCTTTACTTTATGCTCCTCTTTAAGATAGAGTCTGGAAAATGAGCACAATGTCAATTACGTAAATAACGCTTAAATTGATCAGATAACTGTATCTTAAAAGCACAATGGGGACTCACAGTAATTGACTGCAGATGTCATCATGTCTCTGGCCCATTGAGTCATATGACTTCACTGTCTTTGAATTAAAATCAATGACCTAGAATGAGAGTAAGAAGTTACGTTAAAACAGGATTAATACCATTGTTTTTGATTTACAAATGAACAACTGATGGAATACAGATGGATATGTGTCAAGAGTCACCATCTTCAGTGAGGAATAAAACAGGAATACATAATCAATCTACAGTCAACTAAGGTTGTTCTGACTCACAGCCAACGCCCAGTGGACACCCAGATGCAGAGGCACCAGGATGAGGTCGTAGAGGAAGAGATCGACGGCCTTGGTCCAGCGCTTCACGGCAGCGTGTCCTGCAGCCTGCCCCCCTCCTCCACCCCGCAGCTTAGGGAAGAAGAAGGTGCTAAACGAGTAGACTCTTAATCCTGTTGCTTTGACAGAACACCGCTCCATGACCAGGGACAGGTAGAAGTTCATCACCTTGGCAGAGGAAAAAGAGGAAGCTAAATATAGTACATGTTGAAAGCAGACATGGGTCACATAACTGACTGTCTTTAATTTGATCAGGAGAATACAATTTGCAAAACAGTAGGTTGATCTACTGATTTATAATTCATATTTATACAATAAAGTAATATATCTCACTCACTATGTAATGATCACATTTGCATTAACCGCAATTTGGAATTCCATATTTCAGAAAGCAGGTTATGCAACGAACTGTGTTCATAGCAACTAGCTATAGTAGCTGCTTCCAGCCACAAACAGAACATGTCTGGTGATTTCTGATTTCCATATTTTACTGAAAGATTCGACCCCTAACCCAGTGAGGAGTGTCAACATTTGTAACAGCGGGAGAAGCTCTTGAGGAATTCTCACTGGACGTTACCTCATCATTGAGCCAACTGCCTTCCTGCAGCGTGGCCAGGTCTCTCTGTGTGATGCGAAGTTTGAAAGCCGCACTTAGAACGAGGTTGGGGTCGCTCTGAGCCAACGCACCGCTCACCTCCACTGCCATTTCCTACACAAAAACAAGAAATGCAGTTAAATAAAGTTTATGGCTACACAGTGAGAATAAATCCAAGTATCTGAAACATTTAATCTTACCTTTGTCAGCTTGGGTATGTCTTCATCGCTGTGCCTCGCGTGTGCTGTGAATGCAGTGTGTGTGTCAGGCCGACTGACAGCAGGAGTCTCTCTGTCCACTAGACTGAGGCGAGTCGCTACTTCAGCAGAGAGGTCCAACTCTGCAGCCTGTTTCTGCCAATACACAGCCAGACATAACAAGTTACATTTAGGTTTCCATTATAACTGCACGAGTGCTGTGACACTCTGGATGACAGATAGAGGGAAATAGTTACCTTTGTATTCCTCACAGGCTCTGTGTTCTCATAGCTGCCACTAAAAGACTTGCTGAAAGTCAGGCCACACCTCCTGGAGATGATACAGACAGAGGTTAGAGAAATAAAATTAATCGACACACAAACATATGAGGAAATACTACACTAACCTGTCCTTAGTTGCAGATGGATTTCTCCATGCAAACATGCTTGGGGCAGCTGTATAACAGAAACAAATGTCAGTTCAACGAAACATTTTTACTGATGAAAACAAATGGTTTCTGTGAGATGTGTGAAGGATCTGTTAATTTAAGGAGTTGTGATGGTGTGACGATCTGCAGCATCAATATTTTCTGTGATAGTAAATCAAATATAGATTTTTGGCTAAAAGAAGGAATTTGAAAACACCATCTTGGGATTTAGAAAATTATGACAGCATGATTGCATAATGACATCTTATATTCATTTAATTAAAAGAATTGTGAGTTGCTGTCTTTACTACATCTGCCTGGGACTTGTATAGAAGAACTATAAGCTTCACTCAAAACAGATTCATTTACAGATTCTACCTCCTTTGAAGGTGCCTAATGTCTATGTATCTTACCCGTGCATCCCGTCCTCCTGGGCACCGACTCAAACGTTTTCCCTGAAGCAGCAGGTTTGTGATCACTCTGTGACAGCGACTCACTGGGAGACAAAAGGATAAAAGGATCAGTTCATGTCAAACAGTTAAATGTTGAGTGGATCTTGTTGGAATTTCCCAAAAACTCAACTTGAATACTCACTCCTGTGGTTTTGTTTGGTTGAAAGGCAGTGGTTGACTTTTACTGTATTGGTCTGTCACCATCTCCAGCAAGCGCCTATAGTGCTCCTTATTATTCTGCTTTATGGTCTGGAGGCGAAGCAGAAACACATAACTAACACAGACAGTTGGTACAGAGTCTTAAAGCACGACTATTGAGCCGATTCTCTTGGTAAATATAAAACTCAAAATTGCAATCTGGATGCTGAGGAGCAGGAGTTGTTTAATTTAATTACACAGCAATTATGCAAGTAGAAGCTAGTTAACTACACTCCATAGAAGAGACACCTGAGCCAAGAGACAGGAGTTGTGCTTAGTAAGGTTACTTGCTAACGGTTGTTCACTTCCTACTGGGAAAATAGGCAGAGTAACGTATGCTGAACACCTAACCTGCTCCACAGCACGTCATGATTGATATTACATATCAACACATAGGAAAGAACATCTACTGACCAATCAAGTTTTTTTTTTTTAATGACATCCCTATTTATAGAAGCTCCTAAGCCGACTTAACACATTGAATCATGTTTTTGTATTTTTTTCACTTGAAAGACTGTTTGACATTGCAAGGGTTGCATCTGAATGAATAAAGCTACAATTCCAAACATGCAATGGTAACATATTAATTAAATGAAATCCACAAATGTAATTATAACCAGACTTACGTGTGAACTAGTGAAAGGGCAGTGATATTTTAAGCCTATTAATTTACATAATAAAACACACCGATTTTTTTGTCAGCTGTCCTTCCGCATTTGGCACCAACTATGCTTTTAGCCTGGATTATGGGTTTAACTTATTTGTGTTTGTGTAATATGAGTTTGCTCTTTATTTGGAAACTATGCCACTCTGCTGCCAGTAGACTTGTTTCAATTTATAATTTACATGAAATCTTGCCTCTAGTGACATTAAGGAAATAAAATGTTCAAAGAAGTATTCAAATATACAAAAAAATATATGTACAACAACAATGATTATTACAAACAATTCAGTATTTCACCTCTTCCACAGTAAGACTGGGCTTGTAGCAGCGGTTGTGACCGAAGCCACTGTAGGTTGGGTCGGAGAGAGTGGTTGCCACCCTCATAGTCGTCCTCGGCGGCAGCAGCTGAAGGGAGCCTCTCCTCTCTCTTTCCTTCCCTCTGTCAGGGAGGCATGCAGTCGTCCCGCTGGATTCAAAAAGGTTTGACACATAAGCAAGGGGGGCTCTTCAAAAGGTGACACTTTGGAATAATTAACGATAAGGCAGCTCTACAAGGATAATCAGTAATTAATTAATGAAAAGTTGTTGGTGCAGCCACTAATGAGAACAATATCAAATACTGGACATCTTGCCTGTATTTCCTCATTAGAGGAGGTGAGGAGCTCTGAAAGGGATTCTTGCCTCCCCTGTCATTCATTCCACCAACTGGTTTATCTGTGGAATAAAGATTACAAAAATTACAATGTGATTTAAGAATGGATAACACAATAAGAGTATGGATGAGACAAATAAGCATTAAAAAACTGTATTTTCCTTCAGGAGTAGCTGCCTCCACTTACCCATTCTCCACTCAGTAGTGTTCATCCATGAAGTGTGGAGCTCATCTATCCCCATCAACGTGACAGGCTGAATGCACAGCGATACAACAAGAATAAAAGATGGAGAAAACAAACATAACAATCGAGCATCACACAATAATTGGGCTTACTTCCTGATCTTTTGACAACTCTGTGTATGGCTGAATGTGTCTCAAATGCAATCTTCTTCCCAATTCAACTCCACCCACGTAGGTCTTAGCAGGTTTATTTTGTATATATGCAAACTACATGGACATGGTGAATGGTTGGCTCTCTTACGTCTGTGTAAAGAATATTCAGAGAAGTGTTTCTCAGCACATGTGGAAGGGCTGAACTTTGAAGTACTCAAACTGTATTTGTGTTTTTTATGCTCAGGATTTTCTGGTCAGGTTAGAAAATGTGGATCCGTGGATCACAAACCTGTGTGTCTTCATAACGTCTGGGTTTCTCATGCCTGGTCGTCAGAGGTTTGCGCAGCCTGAGCAAACCCGCTACCCCGGCCACAGTCTTCTTCAAAAAGCTGATGACTACATCTGAAGCACAGGACAACAAGTGAACACTCTTTCTTCATCCGTTTATACCTCTGGAATAAATATTGAGATTGTTCTTAGTTGTAAACAAACCTCGTCTGCGTCTTTTCACCTCTACAGGGTCACTGTGGCAAACGCTGCCTGCAACATCAAGACTGTAACAGAAAAATACAAGATTAGACCTCAGTGATTCTAACGATATCTCAATGTCATCGATGAAGATGTGACAACACCTTCAGCTTGTTTATCATGACCAAGTTGCCAGGACATTAGTTACACACGGCTACACCTAATGTGGTATAATATATAATTAATAATTCTGAAGTTTATAATGTTCAGTCCTTGTTTCTCTCATGTCGTCAACTCTGTTTTGGAGAAGTGTTGAATCGCCTTCATCATCCAGGGTGTTTTTGATGATGATGAACATGTCGTTGACGTGATTATTTCACTTTTATACAAATCTACACTTTCACTACTTTGCATTTTCAAGAGTGATATTGTTAACATATGAGAGTCCTAATATGAAGAAGAGCTATGTGTTAATATGGACAAGTTCAGCTCACCTGTGAAAGTTGTTGTGTTATGCTAACAGTGTGCTAACAACACAACAACTTGGCAACAACAGCAGGCGATGTTCAGGATATTAAAGACAACTTTATTAATTCATTAATCAATCAATCAATTAGTCTCGGTCAGACCCCCGTGAGAACTTCAGATGTTCGACGTCCAACCAGAGTTTATACACGTTTGATAGATTAGCACCCGAAGCCGGTGAGTGTTAACACGTAGAATTTAATCGTTAATACAAAGAGGGGTAAAAAAATAAACCTTTTCTTCAACCACCGACCTCTGGTAGTTCCGTTTAGCCGCTCTGGCGTGACTCTGCTGCCGCTGTGCTTCGTCTCTGACGGAGGGTCGCGTGGCTGTCTCCCCGCTAACGTACCCTCTCCCGGGCCACTCGGTGGGGTTTTGCCCCGTAGCGGGCTCAAACAGCGACGAGATGCCGTCAACTATCCATCCATACATCCCAGACAAATACGAGAAAAGTGTACCGAGGTCTTCTGCGCGGTCCAGGACTATTTCGCCGCAGAGAGGACGTCAGGCTGACGATGTGCGCCACAGACCGCTCCGCCGTTATCTTAGCTTAGCATTAGCATCGCTGTGTGGACGCGCGGCGGCTGTGCGTCACTGACAGCTTCATGTAGTGCGAGCGTTCTGTGTGTCGACGGAAAGCCGCGCGGGCGGAGTTGCACCGTTGCAGCTGGGTGGAGACACAAGCGGTGTGTGCGGGGTCACTGAACTAACGAACCCCTGATCTTCGAAGTAAATAGCGTCAGAGGCACATCCAGACTCTGATTGGCTGCTGCGGAGCTGCTCAGTTCATCACTGTTGCGTAATAATGGTCAAAAACATGACATAAGAAATGTTTTGTACAAATAGTAAAATTCATCTGGAACACAAAACCGAAAAAATTCAAAAATGTATAAGACATTTCTGATATTTTAAAGCTATTTAAATTTGTCTTTAATTACATATATATATATATATATAAATAATATGTAATATTCATATATGACATAATACATAATACATAAAAATATACTTATTATACACACATTTCTTCTGTAATATGAATACATGTCAGTTTTCCCTTTAATACTAATATGCAGCAATCTGCGCCTTAAAGAACGCAGATTGCTGCTTGGCAGCCCTCTTGAGCCGCACATTTTTGAATAAGCAAGTCATCACCTGGCTGTGCGCCTCATTGACTATACAGGACACCTCATACCGGCTGAGGGATTTATCCAAACATGCATTCTACATATAGAAAACATATGTAGATATGGATTTAAGAATACTATGATGAAGTCAGTTTTTCCGTTGAATGTGACATTGCACGCAATCACAATTCAATAAATCATAACAAAAAAAACTATCCAAAATCACATCAGATAATGGTTACTTTCCGTTTAATGACTTATTCATTAATACAAAATAAATCCTCATGTATCTCGTAGGTCTGTATTTAGACAGAATTCATGGAGGGCCAATAGAAACTGGAGTCAAGTTCCCATAGGAACAAATATGCTTTTGAGTAAAGCTGATTCTGAATTAAAGAAGAACATCAAACACCAAGCACATGACATTAAAAACAGACGTTTCTTTGTTTAAAAAACACTCAGTCCTGTTGGTTTGTTGTCAAACATTTAAATTATTTATTAACTTTATGGTAGAAACATAGATGATACAAAAACAAATATTCAATAATACAACCTCTAGCTATGTTGATCATGGATTTCCAGTGTAAAACCAGTGCACATTTGGACACATGAACATTAGTCTTATGTACATAGTAACAACAGGGTATAAAACATTAGTAGAAAAATAACAAACAGCAATATTCAAAATTAAAACATTTGTTCTAGCATCATCTAAAGAGTGACCTTCAAAAAACTGAGGCACAGATAATACAAAAGTTACATTAGAAAATTTAAAAAATAACTTATGTACATATTAAATTCGCACCATCAGAAAAAAAATCCTCTTACATCCTATATTTATTTCTTCATGTTTCTACGTGGGTGTAAGGCATGGAAAGTTTTGGAATGATGTGCGGACAGGATACAATCATACGTTCAGTGGACGGATTACTTTTGGTCGGACTGGAGAACAGACGAGCCTAAGAGAAAAAAATTTAAAATAAAACCCAGAATATCAGGAAATGCAACAAACAAACTTTACATCGAGATTTAATTTGCATAAATAGCAACAGCATTCATGAATCTTGACTTAAGTCAGCTGTGAACTGTAACTTTATGATAAAACATCAGTCATCATTCTTTACTTATAAAGGAAGAATGCGATAAAACTGAACTATTGTACAGGCTAACATCAGTTATGTAATTTAATTTTTTTGTTATTGCATAAATCAGTTCAAAAACATCCATTAGAAAACAGCTCTGATGGAAAAAAAATATACCTATATTGGGGCTGCATATCTGTCACTACTACATATGCTGCTCCTTAAAATCCGAAATACAAAATTTGGGAAAGAAAATATGACAGAAAGCAGACTGAAAATGACAGAAAATATTGCAAAGGCAGGTTAACAGAACATCTTCAAGTGAAAATATTAAATTCTGTAAAACCACAAACGAGCAAATGCAGCTGCAATTGTATGTTGTCTGATGGTAAATAACCAAATTTTGCATCTACTACACCAGTTGTGGCTCATCATTATACTGGTAGTATTATAATGGTATTGTTTATGTATAATTCAGTGCATTTATTAAGAATTATGTATACATACACATTTTGAAATATATAAATTGTGATAAATGATCAAAGATACATTTCACACTTTTAATTAAAACAGAAGAAGGTAAATGAAGCACATGATGAATGAGCCAAACAGAAACCATAAAATAACCTTTGTGAAAATGCATAAATACAACAGCTCCACGGGTGATTTAAATCTCACTTGTCAGAAAGCCCCACACCAACAGGATGTCAGCTTGAAATGATTTCACATCAACCAAGTTTTCCTGTTAATTTTTAAGCAAAGTTTAAATCTCGGCAAGTTGATGTTTGTATGATTCTGTCATGAACTGAAATAAAAGACATTCAAATGCTTTGAAATATACTCAGCAGAAATGATCCCAAATGTGAATTAACAACAGCATGACACACAGGTATGAATTATACAAGAGTCCGAAACCTGGAGTGTTGTAACCTCTAATATCTGTTGCACTCTGTAACTGCTGAACTAATTGGGAGGAGCATTTATTGTTTGGTGGAGTGAGTCGGTTACACTCACACTCACCTGGACCGTTCAGGTAAAGTGGCGACAAGCAGCTCAGGTACAGCCACGTCCTGTTCTCCTGCAGCCAGCGCTGCCGATAACCAATCATATCACTGGAAGAGGCTGACCGTATCTTCCTTTCCTCTTTAGCGAGTCTATGAGTCTTGCTTACTGGGTTGGGAGACGATAGAGCACAGATGTATTGTGGGATATGATAACACCGTCCCAGAAAGCATAAGGGTGCCCTTAACAACATAAATGTATTCCTATAATTACGAGTACCGGCTTGTACTGATCTCATCCGGGGAGAAAAAAGTGACCCAAGGAAAGAGGCGTGCATCTCAAAGCAATATCAAAAACACCCTGTGCCTTGTGTGCACACGCTTTTTTGATTTGGTGCCCAGAACCCATGAAGCTGTGTTTGATAATGTGGGATAAATGAGGATACTGTCAAATGGGTACCACTACCAGTGATGCTATTTCTTCCATCTTGGCCCATTCAAGTTTCCTGTTTTCACCCAACTGGTAAGTAAAGCTTCTCACCTTGCCTGGCTCCCACCAACCGTTGTTGGACTTTTTCTAGATGGTTGATATATTCTGTCAGTGATCCTTCTGGATCCTGAGACGCCCCCCCAGGATGCCCAGAGGGCAAAGTGGTGCTGGAGTTCGACCTGAAGGAAGATGAAAACAATAAGTTTTAAATGACTGACACAACTGTTAAGTCTTAAACTTAAATATTTCATGTCTCAAGTTAAAAGACTCTTTGAGGAAGTGGGGACCAAACCTGTTGTGCAACCTGAAGGGTGATTTGCTGGGTGGGACGAGAGACGACACTGGTTCTCTGTTCAGGGATGAGTCGTAATTTGATCTTGACTGCTGCTGTCTTAGAACTTCAGCTTTAGGCCCTGAAATAGACGGTAAGATATAAAAATCCACCCACTCATACAAACACAGACAACTGATGAATATTATGTTAAACTGGCTTCATCGAGCTGACCTGGCCCATGACCATTGACAGTCCCAGATACAGATAATCTTTTGATCGCTTTCTGCCATTTCCTGGTCAGGAACTTCATTCTGAAACACAGAGTGAGGGGTTACATTTTTCCACACACGATATCTAGGTCTCTCAAACTACTTTTATATGCGTGTAATTATATAACGCTACCTTGAGACCGCGATGACAACTCGTACAACAGCTCTAAATCTTCTGAGGGGTCGGTGCAGAGAGGAGAGTGGGGGTGTGGGCCACGCCCCCATACGAGCGATGACACACAGTGTGACCTGCTCACAGTCCTGGAAACCACCCAGCAGCAGCAGCAGGTAACGCTTCTGGTACACCAGAGCCTTCCTGAAGCTCTCAGCACGCAGGTAACGCTCATACAAACGCTGCACCTGCAAACCAGTAAACAGAAGATTTACGTCAGTGTCTTACGTCAACAGCACATGGTCAATTCTAACAATGTTGTTTGGCTGGCGGAAGTAACATTAATGGCTTGATTCAATCAAGATGCTTCATTCTGAGGTGAATGCTCCCTTGATACCTTTTAACTGGTAATGTCATATTTTTAGGTAAAATAGAATATCAAAAAAACTGAAACTGAAACAAATACAACAAAACACTTTCCAGGATCTCGGCAAATCTATTTGAGTTACACAAAAAACTCTGTAGTAAAACATGCGTGTGTGTGTATGTGTGTGTTTGTGTGTGTGTTTGTGGGGGGTCCATTTCCTACTGACCTTGCTGTTGCTGATCACGTCATTGATTGGTCTGTTTTCAGTTTCGGAGGTCACCTTGGCGAGCTCTTTCTCCGAGTGGCGCAGCTGTCGCTCCAGGTAGGCGAGTCTGTGTGTGTGAGTCGCTCTATCCTGACTCAATAATGTCACCCGCTCCGTCAGCTCAGAGTTCTCACTTAACATCTTCTCCAGCAGAGTGGAAGATGGCGACGAGGCCGAAATCTACAGTGAAAACGGAACATTATTGCAACATTTAACATTCAGTAAAAAGGTTTGTAGTTGTTACTACCACCATCAATATATCAACAACAGTGCTGTATGTAATAATTATAAGCACTTGTGTACCTGCTGGTCTTGTTGTGAGCTGCCTGCCTGAGCTCCGTCAGTTTGGAGCCGCTGCTGTGTGGATGCAGGCTTGTGTTGTTGCCCTGTGGTCCTTCCAGACATCCTCTGAGCAGCCATCTCTCTCTCCTCCCGTTCCAGCTCTGCCAGGGTCTGTTGCAGCTCCTGCATTCGCTGCTGATCCTGCTTCCGCAACAACTCCAACTCACACTAAAGTGAGAAATGTGTATCAGGTGTGCTTCTTTATCCTTTATGTGAGCATTGTATTCATGAAAGAAGTGAGTCCATTAGACAAGAGTAAGAACTTTGTTAATATCTTACCAGTTTGCTATTGGTCCTTTCCTGACGTCTCTCCCTCTCCATCTGATCTTGCCGCCCCTTACTCCTTTCTCTCTCCCAATGCTCCTCCCTCTCCCTCTCTTTGTCCTTCATCAGTCGGAGTCTCTCCTTTATCTCTGCGAGTTCCACCCCAAGGCGTCTGGACAGCTCTCTCTCCTCCGCCAAAGTACTGCTGGCTTCCTGTTTCTGCTCCTTCAAGGTCTCCATCGCCACACGATGTCGAGTGGCGGCCTCCTGTTCCCTCTGCAGCTCCTCCCTCCTCAATCTGTCGTCCTCTTCCAATTTCCTCCTGGTCTGCAGTAGCTCGGTCCTCATTTTGGCCATCACGGCTGCCAGCTCCTCCCCCTGCCTTCGCTCCTGCTCTAACTGGCCGCGCATGTCAGAGATAAACTTCCTGTCTCTGGCTGAGTCGGCCTCGTGTCTGCGGTTAAGCTCATCCACCTGGCTGGAGCATCGGTCTCTCTCTTCGTCTAGCTTCCTGTGAGCAGCTGCAAGTTTCGAGTGAATCTCACACGAGCGAGATTCTGCTTCGGTCAAGAGACGCTGCAGTCGAGTCTTTTCTTTCAGGATGAGATCGTGTTGCTGGGCAGAACGTTGACGTTCATCTTCTAACTCCTTCTGGGTGTCGTCTACCCGTTTCTCCAGCAACTCACTGCGCGACTGTTCAATCTGAAGCTCACGCCTGAGGTTGCTGCATGCCACCATCTCCTGCTCTACATGACCCTTCAGAGCCATGACCTCTGACCTCTGCTGATCGGAGGACACTTGCATGGCCTGGAGGGAGAAGAGTAGGGTCATCTTTCAGAGTATAAAAATGAGAGCTGAAGCACACTTTGGATTCTTAGCACTGTCTGATCTTTGACAACAAACACTGCAGAGCCATGATATTGGTTTTCTGTGATTAAGCTAATGAAATGTATATTTGATACAGTATAAACTGTGCTCATCTTACCTCTCTCCTTTCTTCCTCCTCTCTGTCTTTACGGAGACTCAGAGCCCTCTCCTGCTCAAGTTGTTGTTGAAGCTCCAGGACTCTGGTTTGCGATTCCTTCAAAGCCTCTTCACCTTCTTCTACAGCGAGCCTAAAAAAACAACAGCATTACTTTTCACCACTTTTGGAATTATTACATGGAAGCCCGTTTGTGTGACTGTGAGAAATATGGTGAAGAGAGCCGTAGTTCAAACAAGGCCAACCAATACCTAAAAATACATACAAACAACAAAAGAGACTCCCTAAATGATTGGATTATTTTTGGAAGTTAGGAGAAAAAAAAAGAAAATTGATAAAGGGGAATTGACTCAGGTCTGATATATAATGGAGATGGCTTGTGTCCTGTTGTACCTGAGTGATTGCATTTTGTTGTTTTGCTCTCGCTGGGTGTCATGAGCACATTGCAGTTGTTTCTGTCTCTCCTCCAGCGCTGCTTTCAGTTGGGATTCAACCTGTCCATCAGTCTGTGGCTGATCTCTCTGCCAGTCACTTTCACCCCTGTTGTCAGTCTGAGGGAGGAAGACAGAAGATCAGCAAAGATAGTCAACTGAAATTATGAGATGAGAAACCAGTACAAGAAAATAAAGTTTTACAAACAAAGGTTAAAAAACACCCCAACCTCACTGTAGAGCTTTGTAAAATCTTAATTCAAAACTACAGAGACTCACTTGTGTGTGTCTCTGTGCCATTCGACAGAGCAGCTCTCGGAGAGCGATCACAGTCTCCTGCAGTGCCTTCTTCTCCTGCTGCCAGCTCATGGGGGGGTTGGAGGTTGATTTGTCCATTAGGGTGGAGCTATCTCCACAATGATACTGCGCCTGACTCGACGAGAAAGCTTTCAAGTCTGAGGCATTAGGCTGGGTTGAGGACGTGGCACGCCGCTGGGACAAGGTGAGAATTCTGCAGCTTTCTTGATAAACCTTTTTCAACAGATTCTGCAGAACGATAGGGAAAGAAACTGAGTAACAATTCAGGCTGTGGAAGTTATAAATATATTTACTGCCAAGTGTATATGAGGCCCACCTGAAGCTCAGGAGATAATAGGTCATCGCTGTAGCTCATGCTACCTGCCGCACTGTCTGTGTTAGCCGTCGGGTTCATTCCTCGACAGCGGAGATACTCAACAAACTGAGCATCCAGTCTTTCAGTCTGTTCAAGCTCGACTCTCAGCCTTGCACCCAACTCTGAACTCACGTCTGAATCACAAGAAGAACAGAAGAGTTAAGTAGATCAGTCTGGTGAAGGTCTACATTTTTTTCTTACTGTCAACAAACTGAGCCTACTCAGTTTGTCTGTGTGAGCAAAGCTTTGGTAAAGCTTGTTCTTCTGACCCCAAAAACTCTATTTTGTACAAAACCTATAAAAAACACGTGAGTCAGACCCACCACTCCATTGACTGACATACTCACTAGTTTATTTCGAGTCAATCACACACTGTCAATCTATGGTAAATTAAACTAGTACAATAAATCTGAATATGAAAATAGTCCCAGCAAAATACATGATTTACTCTTGAGTAACGTCTGCTAAAAATATCAACAGTTTAAAAAAAATCTATATTACACATATAAAAGTGGCATCTGGGTTGCTTTATTTTCTTGGAGACATTTGATATCTCATCTTAAACGCAGACCGGTTGCCTTGACCTATCACCAGTGGTTAGAAACCATCACCTGGATAATTGAAAATCTTCACTGATAACAGTCATTCATGTGCAAATACTCACTGCTTCCATATCCATCACTGGCCCACTCTGGTGCTGAGAGGGAGGAGGTCGAGCCAAGCAGAGACGGAGGGTCTGTCAGATCAAGTCCTTCCAACTCGCGCATCTAAGAAGAAATTTTAAAATATTTATCTATATTTTAACCCGACTAAAACACAGGAGCTTCTCGCAGAATGACAATAAAATAGCCTGTATAAAAGTGTCAGAGGACATACTCGGTCGGTCTCCAGAGAGTCAAGCATGGAGAAGTTGTCAGAGACGGAGGCGGAGCCTGGGGAGCGGGTACTCCGTGTGGCTGGATCTGGAGTGATGGTCCGAGAGTGGGGGTCCTCCATCACAACCCTGGGAGAGGTCTTGTGTTGGGGCAGATCCAGGCTGGTGCTGTTCAGTACGCTGAGCTCAGACAGACGAGAGCCCAGGACAGAGGTATGGAAACGCTGCAGAGTTCGGTCCTCTGAGCATTCCAGTTTCCTCAACAGCTCCGGAGAGCCCAGAGAGGCTTCGTCCCGAGAGACGCTCACAATGTCCTCAAAAGGTCTCTGAGAAATATCTGATGATCAAAAAATATTTAAAAAGTAATTGTGAGAATGTGAGAGATTTTTCTGTTTCAGTTTCATGGCATAAAGGGTTAAGAGATTAACATCGTTTATATGACAATAAAAAAACTTTCCCATTCAATAATAGTGTAAAATTATTTTATAGTATAAAGACTCATTGAGTTTTACCTTTCTGTTGGTATCCCTGTTGATGATGAAGTGTGTCCTGCTGTTGAAAGTTCTGTAGGAGTTGCTGTAGTTCTCTCTGCTGATAGGCCAGTTCCTCTTCCTGCACGGCCAGGTCCTCCTGCAGACGGCGGAGCTCTGACTTCAGCCGCTGGTTGTCAGTCTCCAGGGCGACAAGGGCACAGTCTTTGGTCTAAAACAGAGGATCCAACCGTTACATTCATAATACTCAGGACTAAAAGATTAACTTGTAGAGATATTTGATCTGTAGTTAATATTGTGTGCTCAGTTAAATATTCCCACCCGTCCTTCCTCGTGTAGTTTCTCAGCTCTCGCTGCACTGGTGCTCAGACCCTGTTTCACTGTGGTCAGCTCTGTCCTCACAGCCTGATGCTCGGCTCTCAGTTTGATGAGCTCTTCCTCCTTCTGTCTCAACGCAGTGTCCGCTTTAGCCAAAGTCACCTCAGCATTTGTCTGATAAAAAGAGAAAAATCCACCTAAGTATTGAGTGTCACATTTCTGTACAGGCATGTGAATTCATGCCCTACATTTTTCATTTTCTTTTTCCGTTTTTGCAGAGCCCTACATGAGCAGTAGATGAATGGAATTCAGTACTTTGCAAAGTAACAACATTTAATTTGGCACCACATGTCGTACACATCTACAACTAAAGCTATTCTTGTATACTGTGACCATTTGCCAAAAGCAGCTGGGCACTAGTACAATCAAAGTTTGAAAGAATGCAAAGACAAGCAGCAGCAGAACTAATGTATTTCTTCTTTCGTTATCTCATTTATAAAAACCACAACTTGTCCTTACCACATCCTGCAAGGGTAGAACGCAGCGGAATAGAAAACAAAATCCACCAGCTTTAAAAACAAGAGCTAACAAAGATTTTCCTCGTCCTTCCTCATTTTCATGTCACTTCCTCCGTGCGAGATTCTGCCGTCTCGCTGTAACACGTCACTACGCACATAACTATAACCAGATGTGGTCTTGACTGCAGTTTCGAGCAAAAAAAACATTCCCTGTCTGGGGCCTGTTGAAGCTGGTTTAGAGTTACTGTGTCAGCTTTGAATTAAAAAAAACAGACCTCTTAAAACCAAATTCAATCAAGCTGCACAAAATTGCATATACTTACAGATACAATCCCCTAAATTTACCAATTTTTTCCATCACAATCCATGAACTATTCAATCGAAAATCTGTGGAATTTACCAAAATTCTCTCACAAGGCTTTGTATCTGCCCCTCGATCCAGAGCCGCACCATTACCACATCCTTCCACCAAGTTTCCAGTTAATCCATCCAGTATTTCTGCTTTAATTTTGCTTAAAAGCAAACCAACCAGCCAGCCAACACATAGTCAGGAATGAAAACATAACATTATTGGGGAGGTAATTATATTATGATTTATAAATCTCGAACAGATAACAGAAAACTAAGGTCCGCTGTGTACTATGAACTATGTATACAAACATAAGATGTAAAAAAGATTGGTACTTAAATAAAACATTTGATTTCATAATCTTTTAATGTCGTTAACCTTGAATAAAAATGTTATCTACAAACACTCACCAGCACCTCCGTTTGAGCCTCTTCTTGATTGGTTTCCTTCTCTCTGACTTTAACTGTCAGGTCCTGGATCAGGCTCCTCAATGAAGTCACTTCCTGCCTCAGCATCTCAGTTTCCTCCTGAAGTTGCTTCTCCTTACTCCTGTGTGCTTCACTTTCAGCAGAAAGCTCTTCCTTCACTGTCTCAAGCATTTTAATCTTTTCCCTTTCAACAGCAACCAGTTTCTCCATATCAACCAGCTCGGCTCTCATCTCCTGGATTTGTCTCTCAAGTGTAAGGCTGGTTTCTCCGAGTACCTCCATTTCTAGTTCCATCTCCTGCTCTTTAGATTTTAAACTTTCAATCTCTCTCAGTCGCTTTTGTTCTGCCTCTTGAAGATCAGTAACCAGGGTGTTAAGGTGAGCATTCTCCTCCTCAGATGATTTCCTCTCGTCCCTATTCTCTTCTACCTGGGCTTTCACCTCCTCCAGCTCGGCTTCCTTGAGGGTGAGGAGACCTTGGAGCTCATCTGCCTTTTCTTTCTCAGCTTTCAACCTCCTCCCCAACTCCTGCCCGTGTCCTCTGTACTCTTCCTCCTGGGTGAGCAGTAACCGCTCCAGTCCCTCTCTCTCTGCCACCGCTGTGTCCAGCTGACTCTGAGTGGCCTTGAGACGAGAGCGAAGGGAACGAGAGGCGGCAGAGTGAGTCAGACTGAGCTCTTGCTTCAGGCTACTTGGCCCTCCCCTCCTATCTTTTTCCTGGATGGTGTAGTGGTGAGGTTCTGGGCTGGGAGCGGGTGAGGGATTGATGCTGTCACCATCCTGAGAGTCGCTAACTTCATGCATGTTGGGGCCCAGTGTGGAGAGTTCTGCCTGCAGCGTGCTGATGACCTCATGAAGGCGCTCCTCTTCTTCCTCTTTGTCCTGACGTACTCTGGTGATTTCAGACTGAAGATGTTCCACCTGTGAGCGCAGATCCTCAAGTTCAACTTCCAAATCCTGTCAGGAAGATTAGAAACGGACAATTAGATTTTACATCACCACCTCATCGGCTTTATTCTCACACTGTCTTCATGTAAGTGTGTGCTTACACTGACCTTGTTGTCCCCGGTGATCTCCAGCTCCTGTTCTAACCTTTGGATTTCATTGTTGAGGTGATCAATTTCCTGGTTTTTCTCCTGCAGTAGAGCTGAGGGGAGGGTCTCTTCATTTACTTCCTCCAACTCACTTTGTTCTTCCTTCTCCTCCTCAAGTATTTCTAGATTTGATACAGTCTCCTGCAAACAAACAAACAAAATTAATACTTAATCAAGAATAGCCGACTTCCTGTTGCTTTTTTCACGATGCTCCTTGAGACTTTTTGTGTGTCTGGTCATGATTCACGTGTGTACCGATTTTCGTGAAGATCGGTGAAAGTGAGAGTAAGGGGCTTTTTTGGGGGGGGCCGCTGTTCCGTTTTTGCCACGCCCATTTCAAATTACTCCAGAATTTGTAAATTATCACCACTTCTGAATTTTCTGCTAACTTTGGTGAGTTTCATGAATGTCTAGGCACTAAAAATGGCAATTAATTTGCCCGAAAAATAATAATAATCATGTCAATTTCAATTACTGCTTCCTATTTATTCCCTGCCTTAACCATCCACAAAAACCCACAGTACAAAGGACATCTAGCCACAGTTTACAACTCGGTGTTACCAGACTCAAATAATTAAAAAAGACAACATGTGTGCTTTTCTGTAAAGTTAGCACAGCCGTCAATACAAGGCAATGCCAGCTTTAGCAGCTAATGTTACTTGGTCCCCTTCTCTTCCAGATTATCATCTTCTGAGCCAAGAGATAAATGTCAGGAGAATTAATTATCTTTAGAGAACCCTTCTTATTTATAAGTATTAGATTTTCAGAATTAAAGAATAAAAATGTCAAACGCACAGTATTAGCATTGTGGACATTGGAATGGTTGTGGGCTGTGTATCTAGATACACAATCTAGATCAAAGCATCTGAGAGGGAGCGATTAACAACACAAATAGATAATGATTTGGTGTAAAAACAATGTAGTTCTTACCTTCAGTGCAGCAATCTGCTCTTGGAGCTCATTGACATGAGCTGCATTCTGATTGGTCACTGACTCCAGCTGCAGTGTGAGGTGTTTTAGTTCAACTTCTTTGATGGTCAGGTCTCTGTGCACATTCTCTAGTTGGCCAAGCAGAACCTCAACCTGAAATGCACATTATTTTACATCAACAGGGATACCATACAAAGTTTATATACCTTTCTGGATACCTTTCCTCATTTGTACCAGCAGGTGGCACTGCAGCCAAATGTGCAAATAAAAACTACTTTCCACCATCTTTTTATCAAATCCTACTGACCTCTTGCTCTTTGGTCTGTAGACTCTGCTGAGCAGTGTCAAGGGCATCCCGTAGCTCCTGGGTGGGGTCACGTGTGTTGTCATGGTAGCTGTGTCTCATATCATCCAGTTTGGACTGCAGGGCGGAGATCTGAAGCCTGCTGGACAGCTGCTGCTGCTCCAGGGCTTGCTTATCCTGGCAGGAGGAGGAGATGAGGGAATTCTTGAGAAAAAAGTGAAAGTGCACACTTCTCTGAACTCAAAGTGTTGATCTGTTCTTACTTGTGTGAGCTCCTGCTCTCTCAACTTTGCTCTGTGAAGCTCTTGTTCAAGTTGACCAATAGATCGGTTACTCTCAGCAGTGTTGAGCAGCGCATGCTCCAGTTCTCTGATTCGCCCGGCTAGCTTGTCTATCTCCTCGTTGCGTTCAGCAAGGTCACGCTGGGCCTGCTGATTGGCTGCGAACAAGGAAGCTTGGTCGTCCATCTTGTCTTTGATGACAGCTTGTAGACTTTCCACCTGCAAAGACATACCAGGGATCAAGTTTTGAATAACACCTTTTAAAACTTAAATGGGGGGGAAAAGTGTTGGGAATGGAAATTATGATTCGTAGCAGAAAACAATCAAAGCCAAGCCGTATCCGCAGCCACTGGTACCAAACCCTGAATGAAGCCGCTCCAGAGAGCAGTGACATGGAGGTGAAGGACAAATGAAGTGCAAACCATGCAAATGAATGTTAGCAAACAGAAAATGAAATGGTCGATGAATTTTTGGCAAACACGAAGCACTAAAATTACTCTATGGATGATTGAGTTAAAAGAATAATGCACAACATGCACGGGAGTCAGAGGAGCTTAGAGAGGTAGACTACGGTTTCATTTTTTGTTACCTGCAGAGCCAAGTCCTCAAACTACAGCAATCAGTTCAGCACAGGAGTAAACACATGGTAAAAGTCAGGCTTATTAACAAACAAACGAACAAACAAACAACCAACACATTCATCATGTCAACTTCTGTGAGTAGTTCTAGACATTTTTCAGTTAGTGCATTTATCATCCAATCAGCAAAACATGAGCAAACTCATCACAGCAACCATGTATAAAAAAAACATTGACACTGAAACTTAGTATCTGTCAATATATCACAAAAAAGAAAAGAAAATGTCAATACGTTTGGTTAATCACGTTAGTATGCTGTTTATATATATATATATATGTTATATATTAACACCATGTCAAGGTGACCCATTCGCTCTATGCATTACATCATTAAATGGCCTTTATGCAAACCTTATTGGAGAGAGTCAAAACATCCCACAGATGTCTGCCATCTGCCTCAAAGTATAAACTGCTCGATTCAGGCGACAACAACTATTTAAATCCAGTAATCTGTCAGCAACAGCTGCAAATTGCACAGCAGCCAAGATAAAGAGGAAACCAAAGCAGCCTAGTCTGATTTAAAGAGTAGGTTTGATCCATTGTTTATCATTCTGATCTGATCAAATAAAATCTTTCTGCAGGGAATAATGCTCATGACAGAGATAGCACATTGAGTGGTAAGGTCACAAAATGGTGCTTGGTGGTGTAAAAAGTTCCCCCTCATGCAGTATGTACACTTCTGATCAAGATGATGGGCCTCACCCTGTGTCCTTTGTTATCCACACTGGCCGTTTGTCTGAGTTGGGCTTCCAGCCTTCGGATCTCCTGTTGGAACTCGTCTCTCTCATGTTCACGCTCCACAGCTTGCTCCTGTATTTAAAGAATTTAATAACATGTTAGACTGTCCACTGCATTAAGCAATGACAGGAGGACCCGTCTCTGGCACTCTGAAATAACACTAAAATGGATCTGAAATTAGTTTAAAGGGTTGTATAAACAATTAAAGGGAAGCTATTTAATAAATCAAAACTTTCACCTCTATAAACTGACGGTCGTGTTTTAGCTGTTTCTCCAGTGCTTGGACACGCTGGTTGAGGTCTTCAGTGTGAGTCTTGTTGTGCAGCTCCGTCTCCAGGCCCTTGGTTTCCTGCTCTTCCAAATATCTCTCCAGGTCCCTGAGGCGCTGAGACAGAGACCTGTGGTCCCGCTCCGCCTGCCGCTGCAGGTCCAGTCTATCCTGGGTCAAAAGCTCCGTCTCTGCTAGTAGAGCTTCAAAAATGAGAGAGGAAGGTGAGGCTGACTGTTTCAGCGTAAATACATGGATGCTAAAGAATTTTGAGCAGGAAAGACAGAAATGTTCCTGAAGGCATTCTTAACGAATCTGATCTAAATCATTGTTATAAAAGTAAAACAACAACAAATGACACAGCACGCCGAGTGTCTTCCCTACAAGCTACTGACGAGGGTAGAGTCTCAAACAGCAACCTCACACATCACTGCAAATATACTGCAAAATCATCCCCCACCCCCCCAACACACACACACACTCCACTCTGACCCACAAACCTGCGTCAGGATCTAAATTCAGCCCATGGCCTACGGACAGAAGATGCATCTGAGCACAGACATTACATAAGAGTGTGATTAAGCTCACTACAGAGGTTGTGTGACACTCTATTCTGTATTTCAAAAGTTCTTCTACCGCTCACCTTTCTCTCGATCCCCAAGACCGGCAGAGAGATGCTCCTTCTGACGGAGGAGAATCGTGTGCTCCTCACTTAGCTCCTGGTGTTTCAATCTTAGGCTGTCCAGCTCTCCAGTGATGCTCCCCATCTTACGCAGCTTCACCTTAAGATCCTCCAGCTCCTCAACTAGTCTCTCCTCTTGAGCCTCCCTATGCTGGAGACACTCCTCTAGTACCACTTTCTCTGCCATATAGCCATCTACGAGCCCTGAACACAAACAGAATGAGGTAAGAAAAATACATAATATGCTTTAAATTCTTATGCTTAACATCATTAACAGATGGATTATGTTTAAACTTCAGTTCAAGTGATGAAATTGGAGTATGAGCAGGAGAGAACAGTATTTTAAGGATCAGTGGATTAACGACTGTAACTTGGCAGCAGAAGATGATTCAAGTGAAGCAAAGCCAATGAGGATGCAGTGCTCACCCTCGGCCTTATGGAGCTCCAGCTGGAGTTGACTCTTCAGCTTTGCGTCCTCATCGAGCTGCTCCAATAAGAGCTTGTGCTGCTTAAGGAGCTGGGCGGAATCTTCTCTGCCCTGAGAGAACTTCTCCTCCAGAGAAAGGTGGACATCATGACTCTGCTCCAGCTGGAAATAAATAAGAAACACACATTTATAAGAGACAACATTTATTGTGCATGGTTGAGTGAGATCAGTGGGTCTATGCCTCCTTTACCTGTGTGTTGGCTTGGTTGAGCAGCTCCAGTAGTGTGCCTACTGTGTGTCGCAGTCTGCCGCAGGCGTTCAGAGCTGCCTCTTCTCCTCCAGGACTGATCTCAGTATCTGAAACGAGCAAGCTCTCACAGAAGAGCTGGGTCAGCTCCACATCCTCTGTTGACAACTCTGAAACTGTAATACCTACAGAAAAAAGGGGAAAAGTCAAATGTAATTGTTGTATTGATATATATATTGACCCTTTTGTCTTTAAGGGAATTATTTAATTCATATCTGTAGCTCTAACAAAAATCCATGAACCAGCCTGAGCCAAAAATAACTATGGTTGTGCCATATAACTTCAGAATGAGTCAGAAGCCAACTTACCGGACTCGTCTGCATCTCTGATCCCTGCTGGGCTCTTCTGATAAGTAGCCTGCTTATATTTGTTGGATCTGGTACTGATCTTTTGGCCAATAAATTCCTCTGTTGCAACGATGCTGCGAACAATCTCAATCAGCACCATCCCTATCTTTTCATTGGCCTTGTGCAGATTATATCTGGGAGAACAAAAGTGATATGTCAGACCAACACATACACCAAACCATGGGATTCTGTAGGGAGATTAGATATTTGAAGCTATTAAACATACTGGCATGCGTCAAAAAAGTTTGATTTTTTTGATGAGGAAAAATTGCAAAGTCCAATCGTGCGTAAATGAAAAGTAATGTTCAGAAACAAATAAAACACACAGATAACCACCTTTTTTGTTGTGCAGGTAAAATTAACTTGTTTGTTTCTAGCTGATTTTCAGTACAATGCAAAACATACACAAAGGATATCACGTACCTTTCCTCTTTGGCAGTGTGCAAGTCATCAGTGAGCATCTTGAGGTGGTTGCCTCCCTCCTGATTTTCTCTGTCCCTTCGCTGGAGGAGGGTGTCCAGGGTCTCCATCTCCGAACGCTTCCCTTCTAACTCCCCCTGCAGACAGCCAACCTCTGCCCGCAGCTGAAAGACAATGGACAAAGAGAACTTGTTAAATCTACCATCACTAACATACTGAATAAACCCACTACTTCCTGTGTAATGACAGGTTTAGAAACATACTCAGCTCATCTAAAAGGACCAAAACTAGACATGACAACCGGTAAAATCTTTGTAACAATACAGGTAACAAATCCACATTGTTAACAACAGCTCAGCAGAGACAAAAGCATGACAAAGCATCAGGTATGTTCTGCATACAGGAGAAAAACCACTGGGAATCAAAACCAGAAGGTGATAGTCTGAGACATCGACTTCATCCAGATATCACAGTGAGCACATCCACTATCAACCAAAATGCACTCAATCTACTGAAAGAAAAAACAAACAGGAAAACTTATTTAAAACCAGCTCAATTCATACATATTGACTATAACCATCAGGCCTTCATGGCAAATACATAAACTGCAGAAGTGAGAAACGCCAGCATCTAGATGTACTGCTTCAATTTAGAGTTTTCTTTCATCTCTGCTAATTCTTCTTACCTTTCCTGTGCCGTCTGTTGTCCCCCGCTCCTTTCACCATTTCTTCCCTCTCTTTTTCCCCCTTCTCCCCCCCCATCAAACGTCTCATGCAACCACCTGCCTCTAAAAACAATGCTGTTGCCCTGACAACAACACCCGCCCTGACTCTCTTAAGCCTCTCCTGTCTTACCTCATGAGCTCTTAGTGTGTGTGTGTGTGTGTGTTAATATCTCACTATGAAAAGCCAAGCCAGGCAGGTGCCATGGAAACAAATATAAACATACATTAGTAAAAAAAAAAAATTCTAAATGAAAAGGGACTTAGAAAGTAGAGCAATACCTTAGTAGTAACTAAGACGATCCAATTAAAAAGGTTTCAGTATGCTCCAAATCTCCACAACAACCAAACAACAACAGATTTATGGAAATTAGCTCGGACACATCAAAGCTTTGCTCCATTGATTTCATGACTGATAAAAATGAACAGAAGCAAATGCATGCGCAACAAACAAAATTGCATGTTGCTATGCATTAGAGTTTACAAATGATTTAGTCTTCTTAAGTCTGTACTTTACTGTTCAACCAGGGCTGCAATAAATGATTTAGTACATTGTCTTTGACTGTTTCTAATCTCTAAGAAAATAGTGTAAAAATAGGCTAATTTGTTTAACAGTTGATTTTTTTGATGAGGAAAAGTTGCAAAGTCCCCTTTTAGAAGCTAGAGTTCGGGAATATTAGCATTTTCAATTAATTTAGCTATACTTTTTGCTTTAACAAAGAGAGCGGATGTATTACACACTCACATACCCTCCCCTAATGTAGCAGTTGAAATGTTAATGGTTTTAATAAGTTGTAATATCGTACAGGTGCCAAACCTCTGCACCAATGTTGTTACTGTCCATTCTTAATTTCCAAATCATCAAACTATTTACATTTTCTCCTTCCTCTCATTATGTACTTTGAATATCCAGAATAAAACAACACATCTTCTCAGGCCTGTATAGTCCTGTCCCAAACAAGCAAAGTGAGCAAAGTGAAGCCGCAGGTGGCATCTTATTTTACATTTACTTTCACATTTGCAACATAATTTATAGGAAATCCCTGGAGAAACAAAAGACTAGATTGTAGTTATTTTAATATATGCACTACCTGGGCCACCACAGCATCAAGCTTCTGCAGCTGGGAGGTGAGTTGGCTCATTTTGCCGGTGTAGCTCTGCTCCTTCTTCTCCTGCTCAGATGCGAAGCTCCGCCTCAGGTCTTGAAGCCCCGCCTCCTTCTGGTCCTCAAACTCCGTCTGCAAAGAAAGCAAAAATGTGCGTTCATGAATTAAAAGATGCGAAACTTAAAAACCTGCAGAACCGTGAGGGCATAAAATATCTCTGGCCATGTCTCCCTGGCTTATAGCTGACTACTGGGCTTCACATTTCAAATGGTCAAACGCTAAAGGTCTGAAAATAAAAAAAAACTACCTTCAGCCTTAAAACCTTTAGCATCAGAGGATAAAAAGCTTAGATCCATCCCATTTAGCCACTGTTCAGATGGCAGCAACACAAACACACGCAAGAGCCGGCAGCACAACGATTCAGAGAACAGGGAGACAGACGGACAAGACCACTTCTACATGCAGTATATGATGGTGGGATTATGTGGAAACTGGGTTTGAATAAAGCTCCAGTGGGACAGAGTCCAAGGGAAAGAGCTATCCTTTGGAGTGAACTGGTGCAGCTGGAGCTTAGAGGGGGCTGCGCCACAACACACACACACATGCACTACAGCTCTCAATAATCCAGAGCGATTACATAATGGCTTTAAAAACAAGCGCTTTGAGTCAAATAAATACACAACTTAAAATAAAAAGCACCTTTAAAGATCACTCGGATATTTTACGCATGAATTGAATGTTCCCTGCGTAAAGGGCATTTAATTTCAAAGATTTCAAAACTAATTGTTTTTTTCCCCGTTTCTCACAAGCATCTCTGTTTTTTCTACCTTCAGTTGATTAATCCTGTCCTGCAGCCTCTCCTCTGATTGGACTTTGAGGAGCTCCACCTCTTCCATGAAGTGCTGACGTTGCCTGGACGACTCCTCTTCAAGCTCCCGCCGACATGCCTCCAATTCGCGGGCGGAGCTACCCCTCAACTCCTGCGGCAGGACACACGTGTGTTTTAATACTACATTCAGGCAGTTGGTCAAATACTCACATTCAAAGTGCTCCTAAGAAAAACAAATCCATGGCGTATTTGTGCAGCGCCACAAATACACTATTATGAAGGATGAACAATGACTCTGTGTAATCCTGCCTCTAATGGGCTGTATGAGCAACAGACGCAAGAGATGAGAACTCTAGTGACAACCATTAAAAACAACTCGCTAGGCAGAGCTTGAGATGTTCACTCATCCTGTAAAAGACAGATTCACACACACAGGCAATGCGATGCTCTATCATGCATTACACACCTGCAGCTGGAGTTGGTGCTGCTGGATGAGCTGCTCTTTCTCAGCACTGTAGGTGTGTGAAAGCTCCTGGAGTGCAGCATTGTGATGTTGCTCAAGCTCCAAAACCTGAGAGAACAGATCAGACCTTTAAGACAAATCTCGTGCTGGAAATTAAAAAGAACACAACTTGGGGGAAGCAGGCCTAAAAACTCAATATAATCTTGAGAATGTTTTTGTTCATCACCAAAACACTTGAATGTTATTTCATGATCTAAATATGGCATTGGTTACTTTGAGTAGCATTTGAGGAATTTAGAATAGAATACCTCCAAAACGATTTGTTTTCAGTTTATATATTTGGATGTAAAATTTAAACTATTATGTGGTGCAAATATAAAATCAGATCCCATTCTGTATCCAGTGTCCTCGAGAGAAGACACTTCAAATTCAGTCTTTTCAAGATAGGACAAGATGTCAGGGTAAGTACCTGCATCTTCAGTGTCTCCAGAGCTGTGCAGTGTTCATTGTCTGAGGCCTCTTTTTGAGCAGCCAGCTCAGCCTGCAAGAACAAATCATGAAAAATTGAATTTAGTGAAAAGTCAACAGTAGAAACTGTCAGTTATATCTATCTCGTAATCTGATTAACTGTATACCAGATGTTAGCCAGACGCCCACCACTCATTTCCGCTTCTCACCTTGTGAACGTGGCTGAGCTCCGCTGCCATGGCACTGAACTTTTCCATTTGCAGCTGAGCCAGTTCTTTCCTCAGCTCCTCCCTGATGGACAGTTGTTCTGCAGCATGGAGCTCAATTATCTGCAGACATTCTGACTTCTGGTCATTCAGATCAAGATGGTGCCCCTCTTCGAGCTGTCCCACTTCATCACGCAGGGCCTGAGATCAGAGAAACAGAAGCCTTGTAAGCACTTTGACTTTCAAAAGGAGAAACCCTGAACAAACAGGGTTTCTAGGTTTCACCAAGTTAAATTGAAGAATTTTAAATATTTTAATACAATAAAAATTATTTATAGAACCCCAATATTTGAATCAGGCAAACTCAATTAAGTACTTTTTATATAAATTTCAAAGACCTGCAGATTCGCTGTTTAAGGTACTTTCCTGAGTATGACAGTACATTATGTTTAACTTTCTATGAGGGCCTCCTTACTTGCACTTCCTTCAGGTACGTGGCCTCCAAAGTGTCCATATTACCCAGCATCCTCTTTTCCAATACATCCCTCTCCTCTTGGTGTTTGCGAGTGAGCCCAGCTTCTAAAGCCTCCAGCTGAACCTGACTGGTCTCCTTCATCATGGCCTCCAGATTTGTAAGGTCTGCCGTTCGTTTGGAATTGAGGGCCGCTTCCAAGGCAACAATCTCTGCATTGTGTTTGGAATCGAGATCAGCGGCTTTGGCTACAAGCTGATCTCTGTGACTGGCACTAAGTGAATCTAGCTGTGCTTTGTATTTGGCATCGAGTTTGTCCATCTCTTGTGAGTGTTTGTTCAGTACAGATGCTCTCTCATGTTCATGTTGAAGTTTGTTCTTTCGCTCTGACACAGAGTTTTCGTATGTCTGGACCAAACGCTCCTCCAGCACTGTTTTTTCTTCGTGGAACCTGAACCCAACAGACAAAAGTAGAATTGAGCTTTGCATTTTATATTATAATTCATTAAAAGATAAATGTGTTAGAGCTACAAACATTTTGTTGCCTGATTAGAGGCGTGTACAATGAAAAACAAATTTAATAAAATTAAGTAGATAACCCATCCAACACGACCAAACGCAATATAATTAAAAAAGTTTGTCTAACAAGTTTGGGTTGAAATCCCACACATACTCTATGACATTATGGTCTTGACTCAGACAGATCTCACCTCTCTTGAGCCTGACGTAGCTGCTCTTCACTCTGCTCCCGGAGGAGAGTAGTAAGCTCCTTGATTTCTGTTGTCTGCTGTTCACTCAAGGCAGCCACTCTGTCCTCCAGGGTGTGGATCATGGTCATCCTTGTCTGCAGCTCCTCAGTGTGACACCACAGCCTCTGTTCGACCTCCGCCTAATTAAAATCCACATTGCATTAAACGACCAATAAACTCAGGATTTTATTTGTTGTATAGATGAAGAGATTTTATTTTCTCACCTCAACCTGCAGAGCAGCCTCCAAACGGACTCTGGTAAGATCTACAACAGAGGACGAGCATTAGCATCATCTAACACTACAGTTATCGTTTTTATTTCAAAACAGCGTGTGATTGTGTGTATGTGGTGTGTGGTGTGTGTGTGTGTGTGTGTGTCACCTTGTAAGTGTTTCTCAGAAAGTTTGGCTTTGAGTTGCTCCGTCTCCAAAGCGTGACGAGACTTAATCTCTTGCAGCTCATCATAGTAATGGTCTGTGAGGTCTGAGCTCACCTAACACACAAGTAAGAAAACGAGAGTAAGCAGAAAGCTTTCCAGGAACATTAAAGATTGAGGGATTGAGTTTGTGTCTCACCTGCTGCACGTCTTCCTTAAAGGAGGATCTCAGATTGGAAAGCTCCATTGAGTGTTTCTCCTCCAATTCCTTGATGAGACATAAAATATATATAATAAAATAATAATAATTGAAATGGTGTAATGAAAACCAGAAATGTAATGCTGTTTAAATGTGTGGAAAATCTCACTCCAGTAATTGAAACAAGGTTGCTAAAGACTCAACATTTTTAACAGTAACTTTGTATTTTAGCTTCTTATGTGCAATTAATTTCATTGTCTATATATTCACACTGTAAATATTCTGTTTACACTGTATGTATACATATAATATAATCCATTTATATTTGTTATATCCTCACATTAAAAGTATTGCAAGCTACGTATTATTACTAAACTTTAATGTTTATTTTTGACTGCCCTCTTCATTAATAATAAATTATATTACCTTATCTAACAATTCAAACTGCTCTACACCTAACAATATCTCACAACACAATCTTATGCTGATAGTTTGTTCACATCTTTACCCTGTGTTTCTCAAGCTTGAGGCTGGTATCAGACAGATCATATTTTGCCTCCTCTGCTTCATCAGGAGAAATGGAGCTGAAGAGAAAGAAGCACAGATGTTACTAACAAAACCTAATGAAAGATTTCAGAACATCTTTGTAGCCTTATTAAAAAACAACTGAAATACCTGTCATTAGCAGTTTTATTCAAAGACTCTTCCAAAGCAGCTTCTACCATTCTTAGCTGGAGAAGAGCTATTTCCTCTCTGTAGCTCTCTTCAGTTGCTTGCAACCTCTTCTCGAAGTACCTAAAGGAGGACGAAGGTAAATCACGTGTCATTTGATGGGATCAATAAAAGGAAAAGGAATAACGGGAAAATTGACAGGTAACTTTAGCAAACTGTGGTAAGTAAATAACATGCTGTGCAAAACCCATCTGGGATAAAGGTTCTGTTTCTATTCTAAACATTAGAGGACTATGTGTGTTTGTGTGTGCATGCTCACTTACCTCCTTAGGCTTTCCAGCTCAGCCTCATTCTGTTCTTTGATTCCTTGTTTTTGTTCATTAAACTCCGTCTTTAGGCGCTCCATGTCATCAACACGAGATGAGCGAGCGAGAAGTTGCTCCTTAAGTTCTGTGAGACCATAACAAAGACAAAGACAGAAGAAAAGAACAATAAAGGGTAAAAAGTTTTATCAAGTTTCCTTTTCTTCCAGGCATCATCTCACATTACAGACATTTTTAAAGTAAAATGTGTTTGATATACTACTTGGGATGTTTTGACTATCTTAACTTTAACAACCAAAGTAGGTGAAAATAAAGTTTTTTGAAGCAGATGTCAGGCCAGGTCGTCAGTGTTACCTCCCAACTCTTGGCGATTCGTCCTCATGCTGTCCAGCTGAGTCCACAGCTGAGCTACTTCCTCTTCTGAGTTATTTTTCAGCAAAGTCTTCTCCTCCTGAAGGAGAAGTACCTGTTTAACAGAAAGGAAACAAAACAAAACCTTATTTAGACTTGAAGATATGATGATATGTATTATTTTGTAGTCTAGTTATCAATGAATTAATGAAATTTCTTCAAAATAAAATTAACAAACATTCAAATACATATAAAGATTGTTGAATTAATACAATAATTGAATGACAACTTGATGACGTGTTCTTATGTTCCAGTGAACTCACCTCTTTTAGAAGTAGCTGTTCCCTCTCCTCTAGATGTAGAACTTGCTGCACTTTCTCCTGCAGAACTGCCTTTTGACTAGAGACCAATTCTTCCAGGGAACCTGATCAACATTCACCACACAGGAAGAACAGCATTTTATCAATTATCATACAAGATACATAGCATGAAAAACAGAAAGAGCAACATATAAATCTAAACAACCTGACAAAAAGAAATGCCCTCCCCATTGGTCAGTCAGCATAATTACCCATGCTGAGCTATACTCTGATGTAGAATATAAAAATTTGAAAGAAACAATTAGAAGTTGATATCCCTAAAATTGTGTTTTCCACATCCTTAATGAATGGATGGAACTCACTTGCAGCAGCATCTCTGTCAGCCAAGGCTTGTTTCAGCTCCTCCTCTAGTTTTTCGTTCTCCTCCTTACTAGATAACTGGAGTTCCTTCAGCCTGGCCTGTGACTCGTTTAGCTCTGACTGGGTCTGCGAAAGAGCTGCCTGGGCTTCCGATAGAGATTTGTTGATCTGGGTAAGGGAGGTCTGGGTGCTGGCTAGTTCTGTCTGTGTGGCAGTGAGGCTGTTCTCTGCCTCTGACAGAGATGTCAGGAGGTTTGAGCGGTCGCTCTCAGCCTCTTTCTCCCACTGCAACCTTAGAGCCTACAAAAGCAAAGGAGAAGCAAAAAGAGAGAAAGATGATTCTCCTCCTAATAGACAAATTGTCTATTAAACACCAAAATTGCATTGATCATATACAACACAAATTTCACAAAGTTTAACCTGTATCTCTTTAGCCTGCTTTTCTTCCATTGAGCCTCTCTCCTGAGCAACACGAGTCTCCCACTGCTGATTGAATTCATCTGAACACGAACAAGATAAAAAACACACAAGAAAATGAGTTCACCTTCATCAAAGAATTTTGAGCTTTCATCTGTCGATGTGCTCTTTTTTATACAGAAGAAGCTTCTAGAGAATGAGCATGATTCACCCAAATACAGAGGGATAAACCTGTTGAGTGCATGCACGGGCAAACATGAAGAGGAACCGACTGAACAACTGAAAAACACTCATCTGGACTAACCCATGTCTTGTTGGTGCAGCTCCCGCAGTCTGTCCAGCTGCTCCTGGTCTTTCTTTCTGAGCTGGTCCAGTTCTGCTTGATGCTGGGTCTGCAGGGAGGCAGTCTCTTGAGCAAAAGTCTCTTTCAGGAAGGGCTGGACTTTGGTGACAGTAGACTCCTGAAGGTGCTCCAGCTGGGACATGTGGACATTGGTCAGGCTCAGACGCAAGGCCTCAAGGTCAACGGTTTTTTGGTCCTAAGGCAAAAGAAAGCATGAGGTGTATTTTGTTTTAGCTTTTCCTGAGCTTTATAATGACAGAGTAAAGAGAGATTATATTTCATATTTGAAACATTAAGTTGTTCTCATATTTCTCTATAGCTATTTATAACTACTTTTAAAATTATTCTAACTACTTTTAAAATTATTTTAAGTGTGAAAAGTTCCAGTACACGTGATAGCGTAGACATCAAAACTACGAAATTGTTACATAAGGGAGAAAAAGAGACAAATTTAATTATGTTGTATTAAACTGCATGCTGTAGCTTAAGATGTTCCACAGTGCCGGTGTGTGTGTGTACCTGTGCCTGCTGCAGTTCAGCCTGGTGGGCAGCCTCTAAGCTCTCCCTCAGTTCCAGCGACAGCTCTGTCTTCAGTTGACTAAGCTCCTCGCTGTGTTTGACACTCAGCTCCGACACCACCCTCTCATGCTCACGTTCAGTCACCTGCAGGGAAGACGGAACAGGAAGCATGAGCAGTTGAAAATACATAAAATGGCTGAAGCAAAAAAAAAAAACAACTGGCAAAGCATTAATCTCTTTAAAGACACTAAGCAAACTCTGCCGTCTCCGATACCTGTTTGATGAAGCTGATCTTTCTCTTTTGTTCTTCCTCCATACCGGCCTGCTGCTTCAGCAGCTCTTTCTCCAGGTGAGTGTTCAACTCAGAGATCTAGGTAGATAAACAATGAAATAACAGATTAAAATGCTGCTTGATCTCCTATTTTAATTCTAATAATTAAAAACGTCTGAAAACTAATTAAACTGAATGTGGATCTGTTTTAGTTAATGTAGCAACTCATGGGGAAATAGTAAAAAATAACTTGATGCATTGAAAACTGATTACTATGATCCTTGTGCCTCCTAAAGATTGCATCACATTTAGTAGCTGGTAAAACCTCACACTAACAAATGTCCCGGGAGATTTAAATAAATGCAAATATTTATATTAGATGTTTTAGATATGAGCACCACCATAAATCTATGAAATGATGCCCTGTGTGTGGTTTGTATATTTCACCTCTTGTTGATGTTTCGCCATCAAGATTTGTTTCTCCTGTTGGTGAGAAGTCATGAGCTTCTCTCTGACTTCCTCCACAGCCAGGACCTGCTTCTCCAGGAAAGCCTTGACCTCCTCATCCCTCTGCCTCCTCTGCTCTTCCATGAGATGTTTCAAATCAAGAAGCTCTTTCTTCTTCTCCTGTCTCTCTTCCTCCCATTTTTCCTTCACCTCAGCTAACTGTGAAAAGTTTTGCACACCATGTTATTTCTTCGTACAGTAGTATTTCAAACACACATGTTTACAAGAAACAGATTAAAATAAATCAGCCTCGCATCATCTCCTACCTCAACATCCTTGGATTTTAGCAGGTTCTCAAACTGTTCAAGTTCCTCCTCTAAGACTTGCTCCATTTTTTGTATCTGCTCGTCCATCTCTTCTTCTTTCCTCTTGTGCTCCTCCCTCTCCTGCACCGCCTGGGACTGGGCCTCCTCTAGCATGTCCAGGTTTTGTCTCAGACAGAGGATCTGAGACTCCAGTTCATGCTTTTCATTCTCGGCCCTGTCCAGATTGATGTGGCTCTTGTCCAGCTCGTTCTGCAGTCTCTCCACCTCTGCTGCGACATCCAGAAGCTGTGCATGTGTTGTTTCAAGCTCCTTTAATCTCATTTCATCCGAGGTCCCTTGACTTAAGGCAGCGTTTAGCTTTGTTTTTGTCTCCTCTAGCTCTGATATGAGATGGTCACAATGTGCCTAGAGAAAGAAAGACCGAGACATTGCTTTAGCTTTCTGTAGAATATATTTGTTATTTTCATGTCTTCCTCCATTATGCCCTCATCTACATATTACTGCTGTTTCATACTGTTTCCATCTATCTAAATTGAATTGGGCTAGTCAAAAGAAAAAGGCACACAGAGTATATTCTTACTGAGCTGTTAACAGAACCCACTTATCGTATTTGAATACCTGTAGCGTTTGCAACTGGTTGTCATGTCTGAGTTCTGCGCTCTGCTTCACCTCCTGCAGAGAGGATACGAGCGGCTCCGGCTGTTTTTGATGAGACAGGAATCCAGCCTCCTTTTCAAGCTTCCCCACCAGTTTATCTTCCTCCTCTGATGGACCCGTACTAGGGGCAAGCAGCGAAGTTTCAGCAGATTCCTTTCCGAACAACATTGCTGCTATCTCTTTTTCTCCTTCTTCCATTAAGGCACCGAGTTTGTTCTTGAGGTCGTCTTGATCGTTCATCTCATCCTCAACGCGTCTCCTCTTCTCCTCCTCAAGTTCCCAGAGAGCCTCTCTGAGTTCCTCTGTTACTTGAGCCCACCTGAATAGAAAACAGATGTAAAATGCTAAGCTGATTCAAATCATCTATGAGTAATCATGATACACAAGCTCACTTTGTGTGAAATACATTGAGTTCTAATAAAAATGTAAAAAGTAAATAAATTAAATCAAATTAAACATATCTAAATGTATAATAGGTCATGGCAAATCTAATGTAATACCAACATTAGGTATATTATTTAATAAGTAAATAGCTGTTTCTTTTGGGGAGTAACTATGGCTCCATCACCAGTGACACCACTGTCAAATGTCAAGTATTATTAGTATTAGTATTCCATTTTACCTGTTTGAGAATACAAAAATATTAGAATCAAAATATTGACCCCAAGATAAGACTTGCTTTTAATTCAGCTTGAGTCTTTCCATTATTCTGTTCAAGCCCATCACTATTTCAACCATCACTTATTTGTATTGGATAAGTGTACATTTGTCTTTTTTAACTTATCTTTTATGTCTTTTACAATGCTATTTTTCCTTTCTGCAGATCGTATCTATGTAATTTTACTTCTAATCTTGTTATTGATGCTTTTTGCACTGTGCCTCAACTCCTATGGGTTTCTTACCTGCTCCTGGCCTCCTCCAGCTCTTCAGCAGTCTTGTCGACCTCCTCCCTCAACACATTCAAGTCCCTGTCTTTGAGAGCCAGCTCCTCACGGAGCTCGCAACACTGCTGATTCAGCAGCTCTTTTCCCAGGTCCGTCTCCTCAAACTGCTGCTCGGACAGAGTACTCCTGTCCAGATCTCCAGAGGTGGAGTTGTGAAGCCACTGAGACAGACTCTGTGGATTAGAATTTTCAGTCCCAGGGTCGTGGCACTGTGGGATAGAAATGCTAGATGTGTCGTTTTCCTCGAGGAGACGGTTTGAAATTGAAAGCAGGGGCTCTTCTCCCAAGAGTTCACAGCTGAGCTCAAAACTATAAAGAGAGGAAAAGACATACATTAGGGGATTTAACTATAAATATGAAGCATGCAACATGAAAATAGACAAACACTCATACAGATTAACTGCAATAGGAAGTCCTCTCACCTGTGGTTTGCAGAGACATCCAGCTGACTACAGTGTTCAAAGCTTTCATTAACCAATGAAGACTGAGAGTGTGCGGGAGGAACTGAAAAGAAGTATCTCTCCATCATAATGTCCCCAGGTACTGATACATTCATGCTGTCTTCATTGGGTCCACTTTCCAGATTGGTCTCATCAGCACTAATACTTTCATCACAACTAAAACCAGCTTTTGCTTGGTTCTGTCGATTTTTTGACGCTTTAAGTCCCATGACCTCTTCTTCTCTGAACTTCAGTTCTTTCTCCCTCTCCTCCAGCAGCTGCTTGACTCTCTCCACCTCCTCCCTATGCTCCTCTTTAAGCATCTGCATCTCCTCTTCTTGTCTCTGTCTTTCCTCCTCGAGGCTCTGGAGACGAAGGGCAGAAGTGGCCTCCTTTTCACTTAATCTCCTCTCTGCATCTTCTTCCTCCTCCTGAAGTCTTTTCCTCAGCCCCAGTACTTCTCTGTTCAGTTTCTCCTTCTCCTCTTTGCACTGCTGCATCTCAAGGCACTGGGACTGGACCTGGCTCAGTTCGTTCTGGAGATCTTGCAGCTGTGCCTCCTTTTCTTTTCTATCCTCTTCCCTTCCCTTCTTCTCTCTCTCCAGTAAAGAAAGCACATGTTGGTGTTTCTCCAGCTCCTCAGAGAGTTTAGCGAATATGTGTCGACCCTTTTCTCGTTCTTCTTCCAGCTCCGCCCTCAGTTTGTCGAGAACAATGTTGATCTCGGGGTCACCTTCACCATTGAAGCCTTCAACACTTGTTTGAGAGGCAGCTCCTTCACTTCCTGATCCCCCTGTTGGCGCCTCCTTATGATTGAGGTTGGCATCTCGGGAGTCGTGGTCATGTTGAAGCTGTTGTCGATGAGTGTTCTGGACTTCAGAGTCTGAATGGGTTTTGATTCTGAGAAACTCGACACTGGTCTGTATGAAAGACAATTCAGATAATATTCAGTTTTCGGTCACTTCCACATGCAAAGTGGGGCTGCTTTAGCTTTGAGTGACACTTACCTGTTGTAGCTGCCTCTGTAGTGCCTGAATCTGTCCAGCAAGTGAGTGCGCCTCCAGCTGCACCTGGTCTCTGCTGGCCAGCGCATCCTGCAGGTTGGAGCTCAGCTTGGCAATTATCTCATTACGCTTCTCCACAGCCTCTTGTAATTGCTGCAAGTATAAATTGATTTTATAATCACAGAAATACACACAGTCATACTTGGACATCTCTCCTCAGGCAAAGGCCAACACAATTTGAGAGCATGGCATTTATTTATACATTAAAGCAGCCCTAAGATGATTTTTTTGCTGCATGGTCAGATAGAAAACTTATTGACTAAACGAACGAGCATCATAGAAGGTACTATGTACATAAGAATAATTACTTTTGTAATGTGAAAAACAATGTATGACCATATAGTCAAGATTATTTAAGGTAATTTTGTAATGAGCTGCATTTTCAGATCAGTGCAACCAAGCAGAAGGGGAGACAGTTACATTTACCATTGGGTAAGTGATGATGTCAGACACAAATTCACAAGCCCTAATAAACACACTCATAGCAATACCATATAAAGACTTCCATTGTCTTATTGTTTAAACGTAGCATGAAGACAAATCAATCTGTTTGACCAAACACAGCTAAATACTTGGCAACATGGTATGTAAACAAGAACAGTTTAAGGGCTCTGTTTCCATCATGTGAATTTGGAGCCTTGGATTTTAGTGTGGAGTATTTATCTGAGATCAAACCCATCTCTACCTTACCTGGTACTTTTTAGTCTTAAAAATAAAATCAAAGCAAAGAAGGGAATGAAACTGCTAAATTATGTTGTAATCCATTTCTTTATCATGCAGTAAAAAAATTATATATCCTTAAAGTGCTGTCATTTGATATACTATCTGAATGTTTAATTATTGAATGTATATACCTTGAGCTGTTCTCTGCCAGTAAGTGCCAGTAGTTCCTCATGTCTCAGCTCTTCAGAGGGGGACGGGATTTGCTTCAGGGTCGGGGGCTCATCCATCTGTCTTTGTTTCTGCTGAACCACAGATTTTGCTGGTATCTTAGGTTCCTGGAGGATCAGATAGTTTAAGAATTAAGCATGGTTTTACTTTCTATTTTGTCACATGCCATGAATATCTATGTAGATCTATTAAGGGTGAAGTTTCCCTTTAAAAAAGGTAGTAAATGGTGCCACAGTTAATACTGGCAAGGTTGCTATGACAACACACCCTACAGGCAACAAGATGGTTAGTGACCCAATTTTTCTAATGTATGTTTACAGAGCAGGGGGCACGGGCCACTTGTTAAAGCCTACAGTGAGCAAACAAAAACAGACAAATTGTGGAGGTCGGTTCGTGTGAGCCGTGAATAAAACAGAGTGAAGTCATGCAGTCCAGCAGCACTGTGTGATGTACCTCATGGTTGGTCTTCCTGTTCAGCTGGGTGTCAGTGGCTGATGGAAGTACT
Organism: Pleuronectes platessa; assembly: GCF_947347685.1. Lineage (NCBI taxonomy): Eukaryota > Metazoa > Chordata > Actinopteri > Pleuronectiformes > Pleuronectidae > Pleuronectes > Pleuronectes platessa. Next base: position 8,024,400 of record NC_070636.1, on the reverse strand, counting down.
GGTTCTACACGGCGGTCTTGCGTTGAGCCGTCATTCTGCGCGACAGTCGAGCCCTTCCTCTTCTGCGTCTTTTTCGCCGCCCCCGCACTGTCGCTTTGCGCCCGCTTCTGTCTGAAGCTAGCAAGCTGCGCAGGAAGGACAACGATAGGTAGATGGACACGTAGGTTAGGACCACTGAGCACCACCACACGATCAGCATGGTGAAGCTCAGGGGTCAAGGGTGAGAGACAGCTAGAGTCCAGAATAATGTCCTCATTGAAAAAAAATGTAAAGTAATCAAAACATCATTGTGAGATCATACAAGGAAAAAGTTGTCGAAAGTTCCCAATGCAGAAAAAAATTATATAAGATTGAAAGCCCTTATTTTGATGAGTCAGGATTGAGCAAAGAAGGACAGTGCCCAATGAAGAAAGAAGAAATCCCACAGTCACACCCAAAATAGACGACACCATAACCTGGCAAGTTCAGAATGAGGTGACCGTGCTATATATTCTCAAATCTCCAGATAGCAGTTTAAGCCCATGAGGAATACAGGTTTTAGTGACACACATTGGACAACTCTCGGCAGATGAGAAACGAAGCAATGTTTCAAATATATATAAAAAAAATTTAAGTAAACATCCATTTCCTTCACTTGATATTTTCCAGCTTGTAAAAAAAAGTCTAAATCCGACTCGTTGACTGAAGCTTTTTGAGACAATAAAAAGTCTGCTCTGAAATAACCAAGGACAAAAACATTAAGAATCTTAGCCTGAGAAGTTCATGAAGAATAAAAAACATCATCCACAATCCAGCCAGGATGTTTAGTTTGAATTCCAGAGTGACCGATTTGGTACAAATCCACCTCAGTCCGTCGCTCTCTCTCTCTCTGAGGCTTCATCTCTTCTTTAAGCAGCTTAAATCAGATTACAGCATTCACATTGTGACAGAGACCCTCATGAAGTCCTCCATCAGTGACTGACAAATCAATCAGTGACTCCCTTTCCTGCTGGCGCTCAGATGTGTTAGTTCCTCAGCATCAGGTCAGCTGCTTTACTGTCCAGTTGTAGATCTTCCAGATGGAATGCCCCACAGCCCATTTGACCCAACCCCTCATCCTAAAACTCCCTGCCAAAATAACGTACAGAGCAGAGGGATCCACAAACTCTGGATAGGGGATGGCATGTGTCTAGACTGAGGAAGGAGGGTGGAGACTGGGATATGTACTCGCATGGAGAGGAGGAGACAGAGCTCAGTGTGAGGCGAGCAGCATCAGTGTGCATGCTCATTTCAATTTGAGCTTACATGTCCTTGGGAGAGCTACTTGTTGCTTTGTGCGATGAGTCACATACATGTGCATGGCAACCTTATGTGTGCATGCGCACCAATGTTTTTATTCTGCAAATCACATGCCTGATTATAATCCAGATTGAAAGTATGCTTTAGGGCAATACAATGCATCAACCAAACACCATACCACATCTTCTTCATTTTACTTCTAAAAAACAGTTTAATCCTTCCTTCAGCTCCACAATTAAGTCTCTTTCCACCTCACATCATTTTAATGCTTTCTTACCCCTGATTAGTTAAAACCCCACCCTTTGTGTCCTTTCATCACCAGATTCACCGCCTCCGCCTGCCACAACACTCATCTTTGAAAGACACATCAGCCAGATGAGCTGTGTTTAGCTCAAGGCCGCTTTGCACTATTGAAAGCCAGACTAAGCAGCTGGCTGGAGCTTTCTGTGGCCAAATCAGATGTTACTGGACTGAATACTGCCATAGTGTTCTACAATGTCAGCAGCAAGACCCACCACAAGATGATGCTGTAGATTTTATGTTAACAGTTTTGCTTTTAAGTGTGTAAGTTTCTTATATGTTCCATGCTTTCAATGTGGCAGAGAAATCCGAGCCTTCTGATGCAACACAAACAGTGAAACCCACTGACAGCAACGAATCACCATGGCAACACCATTCATGCAGACTCAAGTGTAATGTCGGACCTAACCAAATCTCATTGGCTCACTGCACCACCTGATGGCCTGCAAGCAGCATCACAGTGTATGCAAGGCGATCCGCTATATTAGACATTCAATTATAAAAAGGCACTGCAGACTTCCTTTCGAGTTGACAACGTTGAAAATCTGCATTGTGAATCATTCTTTAAAAAGCAAAAGGCTCAAATCTCAAAAGGTTGACAGCAAATATACCATAGTGACAGAAACCAGAAGAAAGCCCTGATTGCCCACTTGATAGACACAAAATAAATAATGTCCACAAACCAACAATCCCAGACAAAGTCAAATCCCAGTCACCAGTTGGTATACTTACTGTCTGGTTTCGTGGCATGTTGGAGGATTTCTGTCATAAGGAACACCAGGGCTTCAGATGAATAATTTTTTTTATAGCATTCAGCATAGTTATTCATCAGCCTTATCTTTTCAATGTGCTCCACCATGACATATAAGTGAACATCAACATCTTACAAATGCAATTCAATTAGATCACAACTGACCTCGATTTAGACCTAGCCTGCAGACAACGTAGTGTGATAGTTCATATGAGGTCATTCTTGATTATTGGCCCATTACTACTCTGGTCTCACATTGAAGTTAAAACAGCGGCTGTTTTTATGGGAGCATCACAGGAATAACACTCACAGACTAGTGAAAGAAAATAAAAATAGCAATTTGTAGCTCCCTCTTTACTGGACGCAATATATATTCCAATAACGTGGATCTATAAATTGGGGAAAGTTGCAAAAATAAGATTGAATAATGTGCTGTACAATAAATATTCCTGAAATGCAACATTTGACAGTTACTTCAGTCATAGTGCCAAAACATCAACAACAAAATAAAATATATAGTCTGAGTTTTATATTAGACATTTTTTATAGTAAGCTCTATTAACCTTGCTTTTATTTGTATGTTTATTAAACTATTGCAGTGCTGAACTGACCGGGTTCTTCTTGTTTGTACCGTTTGTTTGTACTTTCATTGTCCTGTTCACTGCATATAACAAACCAACCTTGAAACTTGAAACTAAAACATGGGTTGTACTTGCGATGCTACAGCTCAGAGATGAATGTTAAACTATTCATTTTTATGATTTCCCAGGTTAGTTTAATAGCCTTGGTCTGTGTACGTGCAGATCTCTTTCCCTGTTGGACTTCAAGTCTATCCAGATCGATTAAGTCATCATAATATCCGATTATCTTACTACACGAGTGTTATTGTTGTCGTTAGCAATGTGCAGCATCGGCTAATGTTCAAAACGCGGGCATGTGGCGCGCTGAATGAATTAACCTATTAATGTCTGTGATTCAAAGTGTAACTGGACTCTGAGCATCGACGAACTAGACACACGTACAGACAGTGTGGAGGAGGGTGTAGCAGCTAGGAGAATTAGAGGTGAACTTATAAAAGCTATGACAAAAGAGTTAGCTAACTGCTAGCATTGAGTGTGCGTTCATTCCTAGTGACAAACCTTAGCTCTCCCCGCTTCTAGTTTCCTCTGCCGCTCGTCTTCATCCATCTCGGTTTAAACACAACCATTAAACGTTCAGGACGGACGCACTAAGTCCACTAAAGGGCAACTTCTAGCATAAGTTCGCTCAAACTAAATCTTGGAGCTTCCACGGACACAACTGTCAACAGAGCATATTCAATATGGCCGCCAAGACGTTCCAACTCCGCCCTTATCGAGTTTGATTGAATGAACGGGCCATTCATATCGTGGCTGTCCACGTGTTCAGCCAATGGCGTTAGACATATTCCTGCATCAGTAATGACCCGCCTCATATTTTATATGTCTCTCTAAATCTGAACCTAGCTGACCAATGAAATGGCCGTGTCGTGTGTGCAAGGTGGGATTTCCTGCTCTTGTAGCCAATCATGGAAGAGTAACACAAAACGCTATTCTGTTCACTTTGAACTGGAAAGTGCAGACCTTCAGGTGCGGAGGAGTTTTTATAGAAACGGAGCAACCCACAATACTTATATATATTATATTTATTTACTTTACACAGAGTAAAGTGACAAGCAAAGTTGCAGCTTCTCCTTCGCATATTTTCTGAATGTTTCTAATGTTTGAATTCTATGCAATCCCACATTGACTCCACCACATTTGTTGCAAGGATAGTTCTTTATGCCACTGGCTTTATATTAGTGGCTGATGACATACTGTAGAATCAATTTGTGAATTAATGATAAGAATCTAAACATCAAGAGGGCCTTAAACCCTATTTACCCTTTACTATAACCAGCGACGATGAAGTATGATGTACAAAACTGTGACAAGAGATTCAGGCTGAAGTTATTCAAACCACAACGATTTCAATCATTTGTGTTATTTCTATCTGAAATAAGCTCAAAATAAATCCAAGTATGGCATTGGTTTGTTTCTAGTGTTGACTGAACTTCTTTGGTTGCTAAGGAACGGCCTACAGGTTGCCAAACATCACTTAATTTATTCTTTTTTAAAGACAAGTCCACTGAAAATGAAATATTTTATGTTGGAATATTCACACTCTCCCCTTTCTCATACATTGAGATGAGCAGGTGTGCAAGTCATGGTCAAGTGCCGGTGGTAAACAAGGTTGTCTCATGGCAACCTCTGAATGCCTGCACTCAAACAAACAGGAGAACAAAAGGTTTGTGTGATTCCGAATGCCAAGATTTCAGGTAAGTATTTACCTGCATGTCTAGTGTTGTAAACGATTATTGTCAATCCAGTACTGCAGCACATTACGATACAGTAACAGTTCCTCCTTTGTGACATTTTGTAGGATGGCAGCTCCACGGTTGACCAGATGACAAGACTCAAGCTCAGGCTGCTGGAGAAGGTAGGTGAAAGGATAGTCTGGAATTTACAAAACGCTCGTGTTTCAACATCAGTCACTTAAGGACTTTTTCTTCTCTAAAATCCTCAAGTAAAATTGTTATCTTGACAATTATAATCAAAATCAATAAACACATTTTACTTCCATTCCTAGAGACTGGAAAACGAAAAGCAGGATATGGACGACAGAGCAGAGTCGGCACAGTCTGCAAGTAAGATGACAGAGAACTCCTTGTGAGGAAAAAAGTTGGTCATCATCTTCAGTAGCATAAACAAAAACATAAAACATCCATTTATGTTAAATTAGTTATGTTTAAAGAAAACATACTTACTGCTAAAGTGAACCTGGTAGTAAACTGATGTAATGGTGAATGAGGAAGGAGTCTTGGGAACTGATGAAAAGAAAGTAGGTGAGTAAGTAAAACACTTTAAGAAGACACTACAAAGATATAGGTGGCAAACATGAGTGATAATAAAAAGATTGCAAGGTTTAGTTTGTGAGAACATGATTTTGTCTGCACAGTGATTTATGACGGGCATCTGGATGCACTGTACAGTGCAATGAGGCGACAGCAGGAACTCCTGCAAAGACTGAGGGTCAGAACAAATGCTTATGTTTTGTGTTCCAAGATTATATTTTTTATTTACAAATAACTACCTTACAGAGGGATAAACACTACATAACTAATGTAGAACAAAGCAGGAAGTCCCCAAGAACTAAAAGCATCACTTGTAACTATCAATTCCTGCACAGGAGCAGCATATGTTAGAAGACCTTCATAGGCCTCACACCTGGGGAGGGTCCAGAAGACACCACCAGTCCCATTTCGTCACTGTCCCACCACGGCTGCCAGCACTCCCATCCATTTTACCCACTCACATCCACCACCCAGCCCCGGCTTTGTCCTTCCTGGCGCCTCCACCACCTGCTGTGCCTCCGCGCATCATTCCACAGACTGTGAGGCACTCAGCATTAATCTCAGAAACAACCCAGACCCCCAGATCAGTTGTTTCCACTTGCAATCAGTGCAGGAATAGTGTGAGAATACTGCAAATTAAATATGCAAAAAGTAACCTCCTCTTTTTCTTTTTCACTTCAGCTCCCCCAGCATCCTGCCACCATCATTCAACAGCTGCCCCAACAGCAGCCTCTGATTGCTAAGATTCCTCCACCTCAGCTGTATCCTGCTCTACGTTCAGGCAGCGTCAAAGAGGGTATACATGAGCAGATTGAGATATCGCTCATTCGAGTTCCCCTGTATTCATATGTTTGTTCATATACATAATATGTGTTTGTGTATGTTGCATTATAGACATGGTGGAATTAATGCTGATGCAAAATGCCAAAATGCACCAGATTATAATGCACAACATGATGCAGAAAGCCATGCCTCCTATGGCCCTGTCGCCAACCAGGGGACCTGATATCTGTGCCACCCACGTTGGACAGGTAGCACAAATACACTCTCTCTGACTAAAGCTGTATTCAGACCTTAACTCCGAAAAATGTCTGAAAAATTGGGTCCAGACATTTCCTGGAGTTTGCCTTATAAATATGAAGAAAGCAGGAGGAGATTATCTGGGTCGGTCAACAGGAATAATTCAGTGTATGTCTGAAAGCTGCTTTAGAATCAAGGCATAACGTGTGCACTCTTTACAAAACTGTCATCTCTATTTTAATCCTCAAACTATATTTCCAGGACAGTTACCAAAGAAACCCTATTTTTGTGCAGCCAGATGTCAGGACAAGAGGAGGTGCTGTCCATCATCATCATCACTACGATCCTCACCCTGCAGCAACACAGCTGCCTCCTATCAGTTACCCTCCATGGTTATCATCAGGCATCCCAGCAGGACAAGCAGGGGGTCACCTCCCCCCCTTACACCATGCAACAGCACCTATTCAACTCCCACCAGTCAATGCGTAAGATGCACATGCACTAAAAGATAAATGTTATAAAAGGCAACATCACATCACCGTGATCCTTGCTTCTCTCCATTGGCTGAATTTATTTAAAGATTTCACTGATCCCTTTTAAAGCACACCAGGGTCTGGCCCCGAGCTACATCAGAAAACTGTTGACCCCTTCTATGCCTGCATGAAGCCGTTCCAAAGTCCAGGTTGAGAACTAAAGGTGGCCTTTTCTTTACTTGTTCATTTATTTATATCGTCACATTACTGCATTTGTGTGTTCAGGTTTTCATGTGACAAAGCTCTATATTTATTATATTAACTATTAATAACCACTAGTTTTTTTCCGTCCACCTAAATGTGGTCGTCTGGCCTCCTTGTCACATTGCATCCTAATGATTTTTATTTCCCTTTTATTTACTTTGTTTTCTTTGCTGTCAAGTTACTTTTTAAACTCTGTATTTAAGAAGTGTACTATTTTTATTACTATATTATTATTATTACCAATATATTTTTATTCTTTTTTTCCTTTTTTACTAAGAAACCCATTTGTCTGTTTCTTTACAGGACTCAAGTTTTTCTCTGAGAATCCCTGGTGTAGTAGCAGTGGTCAAACATTATGAAAATAAAACTTCAATAACCAAGATTAAACATTAAACCCATTGCGCATCATTCACCAATGGAATTACTGTTTAAACATTTTATTGTGGACATGAATCATGTATGAATGGAAGACAAATAAATTCAGATAATAAACAGGGTCGATCCTGCGCATTAAAAATGTACTCTCATATTTGTAATCCCTGGGAAAAACAAACTTGGTACGTCACCTGAAGTGCGCAAAACGTGAAGTGAGCAAGCTATCGCGAACTTTAGCCCACGGCTAGCCCTCTATTTAGTGAAGTCCATCTGAAGAGTAAGAACATCACGGACATTAACAGGTACGTTTGCTTACTAAGGTTTTGCGTTTGAGCAATTTATGTGTATAACTTAGTGATGGCGAGATGAAGCATCATGATGCATCGAAGCTTTCCATCCAATTGGTTCACTGGTGGGCCATTGTGTTACGTTGACCATTATAGTTCGATTCGCGAGACTTTGAACGTCACCATTAAACGTCATCAACACAAGCCTCGATACGCTCTTTACAACAATGCTAGAAATATAGCATCCTAGCTTAGCCAAACACCTGTGTCGTAGTTAATTCGCATCTGGATAAAATGTTTAGAAATTTAGAATAACGTTAGTTCATGTGCAATTTCAATGGATACTTTACTCACAATGTAGTACAACTCTTCGTGTTTCGCTTTTCTTTTTTTAGTTTAGACATTAATTACAAAAAAAAGAACGATTAATTCATGCTAGCAAAGGTTCAACGAGGGGACGAGCGACGAAAAAGATGTTCGCCCGAACAGGGACTTGAACCCTGGACCCTCAGATTAAAAGTCTGATGCTCTACCGACTGAGCTATCCGGGCTCTGAAAGCTTGTTCTTGCTGATTTACATGAAATATGACGCAAAAGGATTAATATGATTTGCCATATTATTGTCTAGATGCTATGTTAGCCAAATAGCTACATAGGGTAGCATGCTAGTCCCGTGTGCGTGTATGCTGAGCGCAGTTAGCATGTTAGCCAGTTAGCAGCTATGGCGTTAGCTGATAGCGGCTAACTTGGCTTAGTGCAATGGTAGCGAAGAGCTAACGGGCTAGCTGCTAACTGCTAATGTGTTAGCCTTCATGCCTTGCTGATATCACCGTTCAGACACGTGCGACGGTAAAATACAACGTTGTGTTAAAGCGACTCTCCGGCGCATTATTAACCAGCCAGTCGGCGGCCATCGTCATAAAACTTCTCAACACTTCTTCGTTACTTTTTCCAGTGTAAACACAAAAGCACTGACTCGTGTTTAATAGATGAGATTGCAGCTGTACAAAATCGTAGTTTACAGGATCTACAAAACAAAGCGTAAACGACAGTGATCACTTTTTTAATCTAACTTTACAGCGCTGAACCAGAAAACATTATCATCAATCGTCATGACACGTCCCTTTTGATAAATAAAATAATTATAAAACTATATGAAAACATACAAACAATCCCTTAGTTGATTAAAGTGCATATTTCTCTTAAAGAACTGTGGCTTAATGTCGGGCACAGAGGACAGTCATGCTGTGAGTGGTCAGGATCTGATGGATGGTCAGTATTCTTGGGGTGATGTCTGTACAACTCTTCAGAAGACGGATGGATTTAGTCATGCACTTGTGCTCGGGGGCGTCTTGTATGACAACAAATAAATATCCCATGCTTTAAACAGCATCGCTTGCCCACAGCACCCATAGAAAAATAGAACCAATAAACAATAAAACAGGTACACAGTAAAACCTGGGTGAAATCAGCATCTCTGGTTAGACATAACAAAATTCTGGCCTTACAATTGTGTTGATGTGATGAGTTCAGTATTCTGTACCGTTTCTGTGACTTGACCCGATACCATCTATTTACAAACACCGGGCTTCTTTGTACAGTCTATCTTTAAAATTTGTTGTTAGCTGTGCAAACTGGGCCAAAAGTTTGATAACATTTCTGAAAAGTCAGTTGAACTTTGTAAAGCAATGACTGCACAATGGAATTAAAAATAGACAGAGATGCAAGCTGCACAGGCTTCTGATTCCAGAGCAGATATACACAATGAAAGTCTGTGTGTTACCAACATCTTTTTGAACACATCCTGGTTAAATGCTGTAATTTTAGACACAATAAATTCTTCAAATTTTACTTCTCATAACATCTGATTTGTAAAAGAGCACAATTTGAATCACTGCGATCACCTTGTGGTCAAATTGTTTCTCAGGAGTGTTCAGAATTATTGTTAAATCGCAGCAACACAAACACTGTCATTATGTTTTCCTACGACACTATAAAAACGGTAGAATTATGTAGCGTTATCAATAGCAATTGTAAATAACTTGATCCTGTAGGTCCTCTTCTGACACACAGAATCCATAGATTTACCCTGTAGGCATATAGGAAGTGATAAAGTACATCATGGATGTCACAAGCTCATTGTGTCTTTCAATGGCAGACGGTCACATGACTCTAAACTTGTCCAGATGGTTTCACTACTGGAGTATTTTCATGGCACGTCTTTCGTATTCCCATCTTCATCTGCGTCCAATCAGATGGTCAATCCTGGGGTGAGATTCGATCAAGGGTGAGGATGTGATGAGTTGTCTAAGGAAGGCGGGGCGATGATTCGTATTCACATGGCGCAGTTATGTAATCTAAAGTGAGACAGCGAGAACAAAAATATTAGTTTACTTGCAATTTGCTTCGGAAAAATCAAAAACACCATTCCCAACCAATCACCCACAGTGTTCACCTTATGTACGTGAGGAGGCATCTCATCCTCTGATGTCTCCTCCGGCACTGGCCCGTGGTGTCGTGGTGCTGCCTGACCGTCGTCTGCCCACCCTCCCATGGGGACACGGGCTGACCTCACTACCTTCCCCCCTGCACCAAAAGAGTCTGGAGAGCAGAAAGTTTGGTTGTTCAGCAACACTGATCTGTACAGCACCGGCACTGCAGTGATCTCAGTTGGTTTGCAAATACTTAAATAGCATTAACCCACTTAGTTCTTATATTAAGCCAGTGTAACAATAACTGAGGTAGATGTAAAAAACTCTTTAACATCTAAAAACGTTTTGTGCATCATAAAACTTGATTTTGTATCCCAGTATTTCTTCTCCTAAACTGATCTTTCATCTCTTTTATCCATTGTTTTCATTCATAAAAAATAACATTGCTAATAGAAGTGCAAGGCCTTTGTGACGGTATCAAAAGAGTTAATGTGATCTGTAATGTTAATCTACTATTAGAAAGAGACAAGAGAAAGGTAACATTATATTAGATAACATATACAAATAATGGCAGGAAAAACCCTAAAGGAACATTTAATAAGAGTTCAACTGGAGAGACAAACAGTAATAGATACCAGTGGTTGGTCTGCCAGGTCTCTGATGGCTGCTTCCCTCTGATGCTGCCGCCTCCTGGCCCATGAAGGTACTGCTGGTGGCTGAAGCTGAAGTGGGAATGGTACTGGGACTGGGAACTGTGGTGGGGTAAGTATGTGAGCGGGGTAAATTTCTGGAACGAGGGGTGGGTTGGCTCCTCACTTCATCTGGAATGCTGTCACTGCTTTCATCGCTCTCCTGCCGGTGCCAGGTGTGACGAGACATCTCTCCCAGGGACTGCTGTTTGTGAAGCTACAAGGACAAATCACAAAGATACTGTCGGACATCTAATGCATAGGACCCAAGATGGAGAGGATCTCTATGAACATATCTCATGTGGGCACATAGGTACTTACCTCATGCATGTAAAGTGCATGGATGCTCATCTCAGTGGAGGCATACTCTGATAGGCCCAAACTGGTTAGCTGACCCTCCCATGCACTGCTGCCTGAGCTCACAGTTCTGGCATCAGTCCTACAGGAGGAGAGGGACCCAATTAAGAAGACAATTATGAAATAAAGATAACAGGGAAGACAGCAGCTAAGTGATTATGTTATGAGTTGAGGCATATTTTCGAAGTAGTAGTTTCTTACCCCGAGCCTGCCATTGCCTTGCTCATGGCTGACGTGTTGCAGCCGGCAGTTTGGTGAGCGGCACTCAAACTTCCTCTGAGGTGCAGACTGCTGCTGATTGGGGAAAGAGAGCGCAAAGCAGATGCTCCATCGCCTACACCAGCTGCGTGATTGGCCAAAAAGCTATCTCGGCCAAAATGAACAGAGCCCAGCGTGGAGGGGCCTTCTAAGAGGTTTGCAACGAGGCTCCTCGGCTATAAGAGAGAGAGAGATATAGCAAGACGTTGAGACAGAGATGCACTTCCTCCTGAGATGTAAACCATTCAATGAATTAAGGCTTGTTTACTTTAAGAAATTCTGTTAGGTAATTTTCTATGTCAATGAGGTAAATTACATTAAAATTTGAGAAAACAATTTTTGTGTTCTTGGCAAAATTAGTTTCCATTACAATTGGCAATAAAATTGTATTGTTAAAACTTCTATGCCAATAATTTGAGAGATGCAGAGAAAGGGTGGGAGAGAACAGAGTGAATCTAATTTGACCTCTGAAGATGTCAGGAAACTTAACTTCGGATCACTGTGACACTGAACATGACTGTTAGCTTGTCTCCATACCTCAGACTCGGACAGCGAGAGCGGATGAGTGTCTCCAGGAATCCCGGTGGCCTCTCTGTGAACTCTTTCTTTCAACTGGCTGATGAAGTGTGTTGTTTCTTGAGGAGGCTGCCACTGAGGGTTGGTAATGGCAAAGTGCATCAGAGATAACTCTGTTTTTCCATCCTCCGCCTGTTGGTAGATAGACGCCTCTGTCTTTCCTGCTGACATCCACTAAAGAGGGAGTAAAGTTTTAAGACATACTCATTATTTAACTTTTGAATGAATGAATGTAATGCATGCCAATCAGTTTATACCCAAGTACATTATGTGTGTCTACAACTGTGTCTACTTGTGTGTGTGACTGAACATGATGTGTTGGTCCCTCACCGCAGGGTGTCCATGCTGCCTGATGTCCATCTGGGCAAAGGAGCAGGTGTCACCCACCCCGATCACCTCCACCGTAAAGTTCCTGAAGAAATCTATGATCTCCAGAGACTTTCTCCTCAGACAGAAGATCAGGATGATGGGAGTCACCACTGGACTGAGCAACTCCTCTAGAATAAAGACCTGGACGCAAAACAAATGGACATTGAAGAAAAAGTCAGGTCCGGGGATTGAGCAGAGTTTTACAAAAAAAATAATTATATTATATATTCATTTTGACTGAGATGTTGAGGAAATATTGTTATTTAAAGATTTAGAGTTTTAAGGTGCCATCAGATATGAACATTCGGGATTGTAGAGTAAATCCACTTTCCTAGTACCAACAAGGTATTTCACACTGAAACTCTAAATTTCCTCAGTGGATATACAGACAGCAGAAATCAGTGCTTTTTAATGTTCTGGTTTATGACACTATATGAATGCAAATAATAATGTGAAAGTAAAGTTTGATATTAGAAAATGAATCTGTGTGTACCTACAATAATCTCAAGAATATTACAATTCCATTGAAAGTTAAATAGGAATTCATGCTCTGAGAGGATCTGTCAATATTTTGCAAGTGTTGACATTTTCAAGTGAATTGAAATGTGGCTATTCTGAGTCTCGGTCTCTTTCCCTAATCAGTATTTGTACTCACTGCTTTGTACTGGAAGAGCTGGGAGAACTGGTCGCGGGTCTCATATCGATGTGCGTTGCCCTGCCAGTGGTCGGGCATGTAGTGGATATGAGCCAAAATAACCCGCAGCAGCTGCTCAGGACAAAACACCATGTGCTTATCAGGAATAAATGACCTAAAGAAAGAGAGATGGTGGAGAATTAGAACTTATATCTTACAATGTAAGTTGAAGTATATTGGATGACAGCTGGCTTTCACTGCCCTCACTGAACACTCCATAGAAGGCAAATAAACAGATTCCTTGGTTGAAACTCAAAAGTCTAAGCAAAAGACTTTTCTACCTTTTAAAATGTATTAGATAAATATAGAATTAAAAGATAAATCATACATCTACAATCTAAAGAGTTCTGTGAGTCTTGAATGGTTTTAAGTAAGAAACATAACTGCACCATCTGTTAGTAGAACTCCCCGATATTTAAGAAGTTAATTCAGAGCTAACACAGATATTAAGTAGTCAGAAGCTTCTTAGGGGAGGAAACCCTCTTATTCCCATTTTCAGTAAACTGCCCAAGAGCATTAAAGAGATTATAAATCTGGGTAGCTTTCAAAGTGCAAGAAAGGAATGGTTAAAGGATAACATACGCACATTTTCTAGTTGGAGATTTGTCCCTTATCCATGTGGTATATGTTTATCTAATGTTTGCTACTTGATATTTGTTTAACAGTGATGATAGTAATACTTCAAAAGGGAGGAGTGATCAACTAGTTAAGTGTCAGTTGTGTATTAAGTTTTACTGATTAGCTGATGTAGGCTGTGCTACTATAATCTTTTCTCCCTCCTTTCCTTAAATCAACTGTGTGCATTTAAATAGATGAGACGAGCAGACAGATTAATAGGATGACACTCATCCTGACCTGCAGACTGTGATACACACTCCCAGGAGAGTGATCGACGACAGAACATGTTCTACTGCGAGAACATCCTCGTCATAGATGGTCAGGGCGATGAGAACCGCCAGGAGAGACCCAGCAAAGAACGCTATATTTTTGGCTACCACCGTCAGCAGTGGTGAGAGGAAACAGTTCATGTACTTGGACGCAGCCTGGAGGGAATGGAAAGAGGAAGAGGAAGAGGAAAAGGAGTAAACAAAATGAATAATTAACACTATGAGCATGGATGAGAAGTACCAGTGTGTCATGGGACTTTCTGTGCATTTATTAAAAAGATGAGCTAGTCCACCAACCTTGTAACCTTTGCTGAGGCGTGACATGAGCTCGTGGTCCAGCTCATTGAAGTGACGCAGGTAACAGCGACCGTAGAGAGACCAGCATCTCGCTCCCAGAGAACCAGGCTCTCGCTTGATCACCTAGATAGAGAGACATGCAGCAAACTATCGTCTAGGGCTTTATATAAAATATGATTGTCTCTAGAGTAAGTATCTTGATCTGTAGCCTTTACCTCAGTGTAACTAAAGAAGGCGTAGAGAATCTGCCACACCAGAATGACTGGACACAGTAGCAGATTGGCGATGCCGATCCATAGGATGCGAGACGCCAGCCTGTCAGCCAGCTCCAGCCTGTTGCCTCCTCTCTTATATTCTGGTTTTAGGCTCCACTCATTCTCAAACAGAGAGCCTACATAGAAACAAAAAAGAAAGTAAATATTTGAATACATGCATGTAAAAGAGACAAAAATCAAAAGTAGATGCATATCGAACAAATATAATGAATCACAGTGACCATACACACACCTGGCCCCCAGAAGAAGATGAGCTCAAAATTGTACTTGAGCCCCCGAGTGTAGAAAACGCTGTCCCCAAGCACAGGAAGTCGAAAACGAACAGGAAGGAGTGACTTGTTCACCATGGCAACCTGGAGAAGAGCAGGAAGACAGCTTTGGTTTGAGGTCACAGTGTTTTCTCATAAATAGAGACAGATGTGTTAGTTTTGAAGAGTGTTATTAAGATAGCATCACAAAGAAACACACCATGTAGTTTTTAAAGCGGAGGATGCGGTGGTAGATGTCGAGCTCGGACAGTTCCTTCTTGTGGATGCAGATCTGGTGTTCTTTCTGGATCTCCACTATCCTGGCCTGAACCTCCTGCCATGTTGCGTAAGGAAGCTCTGACTGAGAAGAAAATGATTCGGTGAAGGCTACATGATACAAAATATTATCATCTGAGACTATAACAAATCTGGCTGGATCCATTTAATTTGAACAGAACAACTCCGATGACAGTATTTGTCTGACTCACCATGGTCATCTTGAGGGCATTGATGTAGAAGGATCGGATCTCCCAGTAACAGCAGACATTGTAGATGAACTTGACGAGCCGATGTAGCCAGAACACCCCAGAGATTATCAGCAAAAAGATCACAAACACATTGTCTCGGATGCTAGAGGAGAAAACAAGAACTTCTATCAGTAAATGTAAATGGGCAGAACGTATTCAACAGCATTTTGGTCTGTCAACTTCACTGCTAATACATTTTTGCTTATCAGTGATGACAGAGGGGATGTATAAACTGATATATGGGTGAATGTGTGTGAATGTGAATAATCACCGAGCACTGCAGACGTTTACTGGAAGAAAGGCATCTGGCAAGGTAACTTTAGATGAATCCGTGTGATTTACGAACTTGTTGGCAAAGAGGATGTCATAATCTACACAGTTAGCTAGAAATACGGTGAAGCCGACCACAAACAGCAATTGACTGCATGGAAAAAGAAAGAAGAAGGAGGAGGAGGGAGAGAGGAAGGACAGGAAGAATTAGGAAACATGAAAACATGGCTATAAGGCACATTACAATCCATAGATGTAATTTACTATTCTGAAAAACGAAATTAAAGAAAGACAGGATACGTACACCAGCTCAAAAATCTCTCCCAGCAGCATACAGGTGAATCCATTCTTCTGATGCAGATTATAGACGTACAGCGGGTCAAGGAAAGGAAACAACAATTTACAGAACAAAACTAATATTTGCCAAAACAATGTTCAAGGATATTCTCTGAAAAAACAGGTCCAGATTTTCTATGTGGTGCCACTGGGCTGCAAAAGAAGAGAAGAATGTGATTCTCTATGCGATAAATTCATTATCAACTTTTATTCTGAGTGTGTGTTTGTGTGTGTGTTGTCCTACATTTGCCTCCTTCAGGCACATGCATCAGCAGGTTCTCTTCTCCAGGGGGAGAGTCGCTGTAGGAAGCCTCCAGCCGCTGGTACTCTGTGTCAAAGTGTGCCATAGTGACAGCAGCTTCAATTTCACCAAGTAGCCGAACCCACTGCTACAGCCTGGACAAGAGGGGAAAGCAGGGGAAGATGAGGGCAAGGCAAGAGTGTTCGAGATTTGAAGACACATCATAAATAAAAAAGATAGGAAGCAATATATAAAGAAATTGAGAGCACTTGACCATTGATCTTTGAGAGGCAACACTGCTAATAACACTACTAGTTGTTTCCCCATTATTTAATATTCATTTCTCAAGGAGAACAAAAAAAGGAAAGTTCAGTTTCACCTGATCCTTCTGAGGAGAGATCAGCGACAGCGCAAAAACCCTTTCCCTGGTTTCTTGCTTACTAAGAAGGTTCAAAAGTAGACCTGCTTAAAGTGCATTTTCTTTATTCAATATTAGAGCCTGCTCATGCTGCACAGGCTTCAAAGGGGTATTATAATGCAATCTGTCATATTGGGAGTACAGATATGTATACTTGTGTGTAATTTTGTGTAGATTGGCTGGACCTTTACATAGGTATGCTCTCGCCATTCTTGTTACTCTCCGCAGTTTTATGTGGTCATATGGTCTGTACTACTTTTGATGTACATTTATGTAACTATGTGTGTATAAGCTAAATGTCAAATCCACTATTTCAAATGTTGTGCGCTTGTAGGTTGCTCTAGTACGGACACGTGCGTGTGTGCAACATTCATCTGAGTGGGTAGGGGTGTGTGATATATTTATGTGATGGCTCTGTGGTCATAATCTGTAACTATCTTTTAAGATAAGCACAACTCCCCTCCTATCCACTGTGAACCTTATGACTACTATGTTGTACTGTGGACTATGTTTTGAGTACTCATTTTGTTGCTTGTTGCATATTTTTGTGTACCTTTTATGTTCTATTTACTTAAATGTTTACCCCCGGGATCAGAGAGAAACAGCATTTCCATCCCATCTATGTCTGGTACATATGGCAGAATTGACAAACAGCTTACTTAGACTTTGCTATAACACCTGGATATTGCATCTGCTCTTGTCAGTCATATAGAAACTCAGTGATGAGTTAAAACGAAACCATAGTAGCATACTACAGAATACAACTCAACAAATACAAATAAGGGCACCTGGGTGTAAAGTGCAAAGAGAAACTGTCAAGATGGCTCCATAATATCTGAACACGCAAATGTTGTCTTATTGAGAAGTAATAACACTATGATGTTGTGTAAGAGGAAAGGGGCGGTTCCCGTGGCATGGGGACATTACACTGCCCCTCCACATGAGATTCAGCTCACGTTATACACAGGTTCGCCTCTCAAAGGAAATACATGATATAGCTTATGTCGGCTGAAGACATTTTATTACCTCCATTGCAGAACAGCCCGTCCCGCCGCGCTCTTGTGTTTCCTCAACATGCCCAGCTGTAGAGAAGGAGGAAGACACAGACATGTCGGTTAAAGCGAACACAGTCGATTTCCCCTCGGCAGGAACAACACAAGGCTAGGTCCACGCGTAGGGGGGGGGGGGGGGGGGAATGGCTGGTGAGTGGAACCAGTAACAAGCAGTGAGCCGCGGGTTCAGGTGTTGTTGTGGAGCTTTGACAGCAGAGGCCCTTCTTCCTCGCACGAGATAAAAACATGTCCCCTCCCGAAACCACCACCGCCGTCCCGCCTCATGCGGGGGACCTCTCCCCGCGAGTCTCACCTGCTCCTCGGCCGTGTCACATTCAGATCCCCCCCTCCGGGTGCGATGGTTCCTCAGCTGTTGTCCGTGTTGTTTAAAAACAGTCTCCGGTTGTTTCTCAGTTTCGGTTTCCAAACAACAGCGAGGTGTCTTCCGCGGCTGAGTGTCACTGTCTGCCGTCCAATCAGGGGACGGGGTTCTCCAACCGCGAGCTCGGCAGCCAATTGTGTTCGAGGAGGGGCGGGCTCTCCGGTTGTCAAAACACGCTCTGTAATGTTCCTCCATGACGGCTCCTCACCTCCGACTCTGTTTCTGTTGAACTGGTCTTTACTGCCATCGTCTGGTCGTTTCTAGAAGCACGACCACTACTACTACAGCTATTCTTATTATTAATATAATAATTATTGTTGTTGTTGTTGTCGTATTGGTTGTTGTTGAGTACAATATTATGTTCAATATTTCTTTATATAGTAGTAGTAGTAATAAGTGAGTAATAATAATAAAGAATGATTATATATGATTCTTCTTCTTTCTGCTCCTTTTCATTCAAGATTTGAGATGTTGTGTTTGCATTTAAATAGGTTTGTTTGTTCGATGAATGAAATAAACTTATATATAACAATAACAATAATGAAAATAATACTATATGATCACATTAATGATATGTAATCCCTGATATATCACCTATTACTCAGTGGTGTAGCAGTGAGGAGAATATTCAAAATGAGTAGGCTCCCCCTCAACATGTGAATATAAGAAACAAGGCTTTGCAAATGTAAACTGGAGTTTTGATTTATGAATGGTATTAAAGTTATATTTAATGTGTTTGAGTTAGTTTAGTAAATAATATGGCCTAAATAAAAAGAAAATGACATAAGGCAACACCTCCCTAAAGAGACATTTTGAATATACAGCATGAACGAATGCAGATGAATTATACTTCATGCAGGTATCGAGGGTGACCCTTTATTTCTGTTTTACAAATTGTTTCCTCAAGAAGTTTTTCAAAAAAAAAGTTGATTTCTTATTAATTACAGCATAAAGTGAGACTGGTTCATTCATAACAATGTGAACTATAAATGAACATTTACTTGGGCTTAATGTATCAGAATCAGAATCAGAATCAGAATTCTTTTTATTGCCATGTATATTTGCACATACAGGAAATTCTCTCCTTGCAAATCAGCAAGTAAATAAACAAATTATGAGGGAATGATTGAACACTCATGTCAGACTCTTATGTTCCTTTTTGCACATAAGGTTGTATGAATTAGATTTTGAAGAGCGTTCAGTAGTTGACTCCACAGTATAAACATGATGCTCTGCAAATCCAAGTTCATCTTCTGTCGCTCTCTGCTTGGATGAATATTCATATATGATTGTTAAGCCTCTGGAATGACAGCTGGGCTTTTGTTCACTGTGTCAATGCAGCAATTACACTGTTAACACATCACTGTGTGTGGGCTACAGTGGATAGAAAAAGTCTACACACCCCTGTTAAAATGCAAGGGTTTTGTGATGTAAACAAATGAGACAAAGATAAATCCTGTCTGAACCTTTTCCACCTTTAATGGGACCTATAACGTGAACAATTCAGTTGAAAAAACAAACTGAAATCTTTTAGGGGGGAAACTAAAAATAAAAAAATAAAATAATGTGGTTGCATAAGTGTGCACACCCTCTTATAACTGGGGATGTGGCTGTATTCAAAATTAACCAATCACATTCAATCTCATGTTAAATAGTATTGAGTACACACCTGCCATCATTTACAGTGACTCTGATTAATCCCAAATAAAGTTCAGCTGTTCTAGTAGGATTTTCCTGACATTCTCTTGCAATCTTGCAGCAAGAACCATGATCCGCAGAGAGCTTCCAAAGCATCAGAGGGATCTCATTGTTGAAAGGTATCGGTCAGGAGAAGGGTACAAAATAATTTCAAAGCGTTAGACATACCACGGAACCAAGTGAAGACAGCCATCATCAAGTGGAGAAAATATGGCACAACGGTGACATTGCCAAGTACTGGACATCCCTCCAAAATTTATGAAAAGACAACAAGAAAACTGGTCAGGGAGGAGTCCAAGAGGCCAACGGCAACATTACAGTTTTTCTCAGTTGTTAACACACAAAAAGCGAAAATTCGGCACAATTTGCACAACCTTCACTTCATGTACCAATCGCTCGACCCAATTTGGCACTACTTCACACTCTCTTATCTGCATTAAACTCTGACTTTCATTCTTTACACTCTGATGTGAATTACACATCACCTTGTTGTCAAAACACTACACACAATGTTCAGTTGTTGCACACACTTCTCGAGTAAAATCTCAAAGCATCAACCTACAACACACAAATACTCAAATCTCTAAACATTAAGTTCTGTTGAGCAATTTCACCGCATTTACACAGCTGAACAGGAGAAATTGTAGATATGGTTCGTGAGAACAACTCTATCACAGTCAGACAAATAAAAACTAGGATCCTGGCTGACCATGCTACATTTAGAAACGTCCAGACCGTCAGCCTCTCTACATTGGACTGTATTCTTCATAGGGATGCCATGTGGATGAAACAAGTGTTCAGGGTCCCATTCGAACGGAACACAGACATGAAGGAGTTACAGCGAGAGTTTGTGCTTGTAAGTATCATACATTCAGCACTGACACATGCATGTATTGTACCTGTAATCCAATATTGTTCCTTTTCTACAGTGTCTCACTGTAGCCCACTGTGTTGACCTCTCTGTGTCCATACTGTAACTTGCATTATCATGCTGTCTGTGTCAGCGGATCCACGAGCATGACACAGCTCATGTGTTGTACCAGTACATCTTTATTGATGAGGTGGGATTCAACCTGGTGAGGAGGAGTCGACGGGGCAGAAACCTCATTGGTCAGCGGGCCATTGTTGAGGTCCCCGGTCAGCGTGGTGGGAACATCACAATGTGTGCTGCAAAGAATCACCATGGGGTCTTGCACCGTCATGCCCAGCTAGGGGCCTATAACGCTGCCCGTCTCCTCGTCTTCCTGGATGGCCTGCATGACCTGCTGGTACCACCTGACCAGAAAGATGACCCACAGCGGATCATCTGGGACAATGTGAGCTTCCATCGGGCTGCTCAAGTGCGTGAGTGGTTCCAGGACCACCCACATTTTTCCGTTCTATACCGTCCACCTTATTCTCCTTTCCTGAATCCCATTGAGGAATTATTTTCAGCTTGGAGGTGGAAGGTATATGAACGGAACCCACAGGACCGGGTCCCACTGCTCCAGGCCATGGAGGAGGCTTGTGGCGACGTGAGAGTCGAAGCCTGTCAGCATTTTGTGTGTGAGGTTTTTAGTTTTCTGTGTGAAGTTTTGAGAAAGCTGTTATTGTTTTGAAAAACGTGTGTTAACAATTGTGAAAAACTGTAGTTTTTGTGAGGGGGAGGGGGGGGGGGGGGGGGGGGGGGTGAGCAGGCCGGTTTACAGTTCTGTACTGTTCTCTGTGTGTACCGAAATAAACCTTTTTATGCTGCATATTTGTGTGCTGTTTTATGTTTGACTATGAAAAAAGTAGGCCTAAACTGAGACATTTTACAAAAGGAGAAATGGCTCATTCATTCATATGGTGTGTTCCATTTTGATGATTGTGTTTTCAATTTTTCACTTCAGTGTGCTGTAAATGCTTGGTAGTGTGCAAGCAAATGCTTAGTTGTGTGTTCCCAATGAATGGTATGTGTGTGTCATTTGAAAATATGGCTGTGTGTACCAAATGAAAACACGAGTTCCATTTTGTGAACAGGTAAGAGATTTGATGGCAAAGAGTCATCTTGCAAAGGGAGTGTCAGGTTTAGCATTTTGTGTGTGAGGTTTTCAGTCATCTGTGTGCAGTTTTGAGAAAGCCGTTATTGTTTTGAAAAACGTGTGTTAACAATTGTGAAAAACTGTAACACAGTGTTGGAGTGAAACAAATCAGTGTGATTCATTTAGTTTGCTACTATTCATACGAACACAGCAGAGCATAGACAAACAATGTTTCTTAACTTTTTTACATTTGGTCAAATCTATATATTAATTATGACAACAATACAATAATAATACTATCATCTCATCTGAGGGCCCACCCATCACACTGACCACGCCCATCTGACACGCACACACACTCACGCACACACACACATGCACACACACACACACGTACACACGTACACACACACACATACACACACACGCACACACACAAACACACACACAAGTCATTATCATTTATATATTTACTTTATATATACACATTTATTTCAATTTATTCATGGTTGAGGTCAATATCAGATCAGAAAACATGTTCATGGCACTGAAGTCAATTTAAAATGACATGTAGCATGTTAGAGTTATAAATAACTTGTCCATGTGTAAAACAATAGTTCAATAAAAAAAAAAAAAAAAAATCACAATAATTATTTTGGGGGGCTGAAGCACATTTTAGGGGGGCTAACGACGCCCCTGGTGCAAGCAAATGCTTAGTTGTATGTACTCAATGAATGGTATGTCTGTGTCATTTGAAAATATGGCTGTGTGTACCAAATGAAAACACGAGTTCCATTTTGTGAACAGGTAAGAGATTTGATAGCAAAGAGTCATCTTGCAAAGGGAGTGTCAGGTTTAGCATTTTGTGTGTGAGGTTTTCAGTTTTGTGTGTGCAGTTTTGAGAAAGCCGTTATTGTTTTGAAAAACGTGTGTTAACAATTGTGAAAAACTGTAAAGGAGCTGCAGGAATTTCTGGCAAGGACTGGCTGTGTACTACATGTGACAACAATCTTCCGTATTCTTCATGTGTTTGTGCTATGAGGCAGGGTGGCAAGACAGAAGCCTTTCTTACCAAGAAAAACATCCAAGCCCGGCTAAACTTTTTAAAATCATACATGAAGTTTCCAAAAGCATGTGGGAAAAAGAGTTATGGTCAGAATTTTTGGGCCATAATTCCAAAAGCAAAAACAACACTGCACATCAGCCAAAGAACACCATACCCACAGTGAGCATGGTGGTGGCAGCATCATGCTTTGGGGCTGTTTTACTTCAGCTGGAACCGGGGCCTTAGTCAAGGTGGAGGAAATTATAAACAGTTAAAAAATAACAGTCAGTTTTCGCACAAAACCTTCAGGCTTCCGTTCGAAAGATGAAGATGAAGAGGAATTTCACCTTCATCAGCACGACAACGACCCAAAGCATACATCCAAATCAACAAAAACATGGCTTCACCAGAAGAAGGTTAATGTTTTGGAATGGTCCAGCCAGACCCCAGACATGTATCCAATTGAAAATCTGTGGGGTGATCTGCAGAGGGCTGTGCACAGGAGATGCCGTCACAATATGAAAGATTTGGAGCCCTTTTGCAAAGAAAAGTAGGCAAATATTGACAAGTATAGATGTGCCACGCTAATATATTCCTAGCCCAAAAGACTGAGTGCTGTAATAAAATCAAAAGGTGCTTCAACAAAGTATTAGGTTTAGGGTGTGCACACTTCTGCAACCAGGTTATTGTAAGTTTTCTATTTTTTATTTTTCCCCCTAAAAGATTTCAATTTGTTTTTCAACTGAATTGTTCACGTTAAAGGTCACATTAAAGGTGGAAAAAGTTTGGACAAGATTTATCTTTGTCTCATTTGTTTACATCACACAAACCTTGCATTTTAACAGGGGTGTGTAGACTTTTTATATCCACTGTATATGTGTGTTAATGTGCATGTGTTTGTGTGCATGTGTGTGTGTATGTGTGTGTATTTTTGTGTATTTGACTTAATGATGAGGATTTCATTAACCAGTCTCTCCAACGAGAAGCAAATTATTGGGATTTAATTATTACTTTCACTCCCAGACATGGTTATGGAGCAACACAACGGTAACACAAACACATAGACACACTCACGAATAAACAAACACTGTCATTACTGTTTATTCTCTGGCAATTCTACAGGTTCTTCATTCATATTATACATTGTAACCTCCCTCTTACACATATGGAATAAAGAACAAATTATTTAACCATGCATGTCTGACAGTGTGTGTATTTGTTTGTGTGTGTTTTACATTTAAAAAGGGCAGGGGTGTCTTGAGTGTGTGTGTGTGTGTGGGGGGGGGGGTCTGTGTAATCCAGTTATTATAGTGATCTGCGTAATTTAATCTGTTCTGATTAGGATTAGGCTTCATTCAACTTAATCCAGGAGAAAGAGTCTGTCACAACCCAACGCATTGCTCCACACAGGAACCGAGATGTTGTAACAACACACTGTGTGATTCAAAGCTGCTGACTGTAAGTCAGAGTCTCTCTGTGCCTCTATACTAAATTGATGCGGCATGTTTGAACTGAATACCTAAATTTGTATATGTACAGGATAAAAAAGTAAGATGCAGATGTTGCAGATGGTTAAAAGAAATTCCCAATTTTTCTTTCCTGCCTGACTCAGATTAAAATGTTTAACCTTTTTGCTGATCCCATCGGATGTAATACAGATCAAAGGAATTTTAAATAGATTATCTCAGCATTTACTTACTGATTAAGTTCCTAACGGCTACAAGTAGCATTGACATAACATTTTAAATATAATTTTATTCCGCTTCTAAAACGTTTATTGATTTACTTATTGTTGAGTTTATTTAAGATTTAATCACATTTATTAAATGCAAAATCTCAGCTTTTGAATAACTTATGGTATTGTATAATTCTGGCCAATGTGTGTCTGTGTGTGTTTATGTCTCTAAGCATGTGTGCTCTGCTGCAGGCTATAGCCGGATGATTAAATTACCCCACTGTCTGTCGGGAATTAGAGGGCTGCATTGACAGCTAATTTGTTCCAAAGACGTGCTGTCATGCTGCCATCCAGCCCATGGGTGGTGCATGGGGTTAGCAGGGTGGGGAAGTGGGGCGTGTCATGTGGGGGTGCTCTGGGTGGGGGTAGGGAAAAGGGAAGCAGGATGAAGTCATATCTCTATAGAGCAATCTAATTAGATCAAATCCTTCACCGTGCATGCACCCATGTAAACCCCACACATGAAATCTACACACACACACACACACACACACACACACACACACACACACACACACACACACACACAAGCACACACACACACACACACACACACACACACACACACACACACACACACACACAATCGCCAAACACACAGATAAAAACATCAAACAAACTACAGAATTGTTTCTGAAAACATGTAGTACACCATAGAACTGTTAGTAAAATAGTCGTTGATGAAACGGCTTTGGTCTTGAACATTCTAGGAAATTCCACACCTCCAGACTGCAGCACCTAACCAACATCATCTCCTACTGATCATCTTGTGGCTTAGCATTGTGAGCAGGATGTATGCAACCAGCTACAAACAGCTGAACAAGAAGATTGCTCCTGATTCAAACTGATCACCATGACTTACAACAGAAGAACCACTGGAGAGGTCGAAGCTCAGGTTCAACGATATGTCAATTATCTGGAATATCTGTCAGGCAAGGTGAGAACCCGCGGTCAGCAACAACGAGAGTGGAGACTCCAGCTTTGCCAAGCGCTGGATGAGGCCAACGAAAAGTTGGCCAAACTGTCACCCCCAGAAGAAAGAAACCCCTATAGCGACAAGGACGAAGAAACATGGCAGCCCAAGGACAAACCTGCTGGTGAAACTGTACAAAACCATCAGCGAGAGTCCCTACCTGATCCTTTGGAGGAAGAAGCAAAAGGACGCTGCGCCCTAACAACTGATTCACACACACAAACGCACAGGCCCACACAGAGTGTGCAACACGTGATATCAATAACCCATCCGTGTTTGATTAAAGTGGAGATATATGACTATCATAGGTTCGATTTTTTTTGTGTGTATGTGGGTGAGCGTGAGTGTGTGTTACATTACGTAAAAGATACAACCTGAACAAAGAGATCTATGATCTCTGCTTTCATCTTCTAACGATGAAGGGGAGGTAGAGGGGCGAGGGACCTAAATCTCCCTGTTGGTCTCGTATGACTCAGAGAAAGATATAATAAGACTCATGACATTTAACGTAAAAAAAAAAAAAGAGTGCAATCGAGAAAACGCATATATCTTTGTAGTGAAGGTGGAGAGGGGGGAGGTCAAACATTCATTCATAAGTTGCTGACATGGCACATTTTGCCTGATGGGTTTTTTAAAGTAGTGCTTGGATGTATCAATATCAGACTTATACTCCATGGTGTGCTGTTAGTAATTACAACCTGAACACGTACAGTCCATTTGTTCCATTTAAAAAGAGGCCTGGTCAGTAAGTTCTCTCCTACACGACCTTCTTCAGTCCCTCTTTATTCTCCTAAATGTGACTTCATTTTGAATCCCCAAACTGTGTGTGTTGCATGAGTCATACAGATCAGGTGACATCATGCATGTATCTCTCTGAGAGTGTGTGTTCGCTGTGCACCAGACATGAATCCATGAACCAGTGTGCTGCTCAGCATCATGGTCCTCAGGGAGTGAACTCAGACACCAGACAACATGGATCGTACCCCACATGCACCACTGTAGCTCTTCTTTGTTAAAATTGACATTTTCACCTGAACTCTTTACCTTCCTTGTAACATTTCTGCGACAAATATATATTTCTGTGTGATATTTATGATTTTATTTACATATCTGCAGTTCAGAATGTATCTTTGCACCGTCTTTGTCTCGCTCCCTTTGTCTTTTTGTCCTTCCTCTGTCCACATTTAACTCTGTCTCTCTTCTTTTTATAATGCACTAATATTATGCAGCTTCAACATCCATCCATGCAAACGCCCTTCAGACCGGCTCAGCAGACAGAGAGAGGTTATTGGTCAAAATCAGCAAAGTGGTAACAATCAATACAGATGAAAGACGGGGGGGGGGGGTTGTGAAGATGCATAGAGACCAGCTGGAGGAACAGCGAGTCGACATTCAATGGAAACACCCAATATTAGCTTCAGCGGGTTACTTTAAAGGAATAGTTGAATATTTTGGGAAATGAGGGTTGATACCACTCTCGCATCTGTAGGCTGACCCTAGCTGTTTCTTCCTCTTTCCAGTCTTTAAGCTAAGCTAAGCTAACCAACTGCTGGCTGTAGCTTCACATTCACCTCACAGATGCAAGAGTAGTGCAGATCCTCTTATCAACCAGTGGCCAAGAAAGTGACTTAAAATATGAACTATTCTATCATAGAAAAGTTTTCCTTCACCTTAGAATATCTGCATTAATGCTGCATCACCTTGTGACTGGACCATGGAACTTTTACATCTGACTATGTGAGTGACTGATGGTGAAATCCTTCTGCTGTGGACAGTATTTGCCCGCAGAAGTTTCATATGACGTGTAATTCAGCATTCATTAGATTAGAGACACTAAGTAACCTCATCTGCTCAGTATTGGATTTACTGTGTGTGAGTGAGTCATTGTAAGTCGCATAAAACATAATTTAGTGAAGAAAATCTGCTTTTAATAAAGCCTCTGCAGTTATTGTAATAACAGTTACTTCTTGTCATCTCAAAAGAGTGCATGACAAATAAATCTAATATGAAAATTAAATGCTAGTATGAATACAGAACATACTGTATGTGGGATCACATGTGATGAAAGGATGTGATTCTCCAACTGACAATGACGACCGCACTATTATTTATAGATTTATAGATTTATATTATATATTTTTGTTATTATTGTTAAACATATATATTACTAATGATATTAATTGCATTATTATTATTATTATTATTATTAGTAATATCATTCTCAGTGATTTGGTGGTCATTTTTAAGCCTGCACAGTATAAATAAAATTTATATCAGACCAAAACTTTCCATATCATTCTTTATAGATAATTCTGACACATTTTAAAGTAGTTTTATTTATCAATAATAATGACAAATAAAATAAAATAAAATAAAATTAATCCTGCGCAGTCCGCTTCTGCGCAGGGTGTGCTCAAAGAATTCAGAGGTGATTTATTTATATGATTGCTTTACAACATTATAACATTCATAGATTTCACGCTAAAACCAGCAGCAAATTGGCCTAACAATGCATCTTTGTTACTCTGTGACCATTTAGAAAAAAAGAGCGCTTGTTCAGAGCCGAATTTGACCCTCAGGCCTTGTTTTGGATTGTCCCATTTCACCAGTAAACCAGTACAAAGGAAGGTTGATGATCGATGGGGGCATTTCACACAGCGTTTTCTCTGCGCCTCTTTGATTCAGCGTGTCCTCTCAGACGACCTTAAACAGATGTGTCTGCAGTGAGACAGTCAGGTCACAGGAGAGGAGCGACCTGAAGAGAAAGAGGGGTAATAAATTTAGAGAGATTTATGGATGCTGCGCTCGTAAAGCTGATTGGCTGTGACCCTGTGAGTGATGCCTATTAGCACATGCAACATATGACATGTGCACACATATACACACACCCACACACACACCAATTTAGATGAAATGATATGCTTGTGATTAACTGCATGTTAGACTTGTTAGTCAGCGTGCTCCAACATTAACGAAGACTCAGCATCACGGATGGGTGAGCTCGAGTCTGAGCTCTTCAGTAATCTGTCTGCGTTTTCACCCACAGGACCAGAGGACCTATTGATGACCTGTCCACATCACACACTCGTCTCTGATTTACACACACACACACACACACACACACACACACACACCCGCACCCACTCACAGTGTATGCAGAGTAACAGAAATAGGAGAGGGAGACATGAAGGAGAAGCACTGTGATCAGATGAGTAAGCAGTTCCTACTCCTGACCTGCAGGGGACAACATCCGCCCCTCTCTCGACCGCTGAGGGTCACTCAGTCCTGGTGTTACCCTGCTAATGACAATTTAATGGCCCAGCCTTTGAATGTCTGTGCATTTCAATGTATGTGTGTGGGGCTTTCCCTGAATCTGTGTGTCCCTGTACACATGTGCATGTTAGATGAGATGCCCCTTTGGGTCGATGGCTTTTAGCCATGTAATTACGAGCAGCAGCCTCATCCCCACCCCCAACCCTCCTACCCATCCTCGCCTCTGCACTCCCAGGACATTTCTGTGCAAATCTGTGGCTGTTGCATTTGGTCTATTGACTTTCATGCAGACCCAGATTAAAAATTATGTCCAGGCCGTTTGCTTTATGCACCCTGGAGTACTGGTCAGGAGGGGGTTAGAGCAGACAGTATGAGCCACAGCAGGACGTCTAGCACAAAGTTATATTTTGAAAAATCAATAAAGCATTTCTTTTTGTTAGCATACCTTAACACCTGGGCTTTGACAAAGATAATTATGTAGATTTTTTACTAAAATGATCGGTCAACAGATGCAAATATGTTCAGTTTATGATGATGTTAAACTGAGAAAAGCAGCAAATCCCCGTATTTAAAAAGGTGCAAACCAACAATTGCCTGGAAAATCACCTAAATGATGATAAATCATTAATAGAGGATTGATTTTCAGTTGATCGACTAATTACCAGATCAAATAACTTACAGTAAATGCACGGCCTATTGAAAATCTTCCACAATCAGCACATCCACCTCAACATTTTGTCCTTCAGAGCAGGACTTCATTAAAATTTAAACTTCTCGGAAAAACAACAGAGATCCCATGAGTCCATTATGATTTGTAAGCAGCGCTGCAGACAGATAATCAAACAGAGAGAGCTGTAACCTGCGTTAGGCCTCTGTCAACAAACAGGATGAGGAACCTGACCACATCACAACAAAATAACACTGTCAGTTATTCAATATCCTGTGTAATTAAAGACTCAAAGACTTGCAATCCTTTTTTTAAATCGTCTTTTGAGGCTTGGTCATAAACAGATTTACAGATCAAAGAACTAATATAATGTAATTCTGTAATAATATCAGATTTTTAACGTGATTCTTCATTTTTATCTTTCTGGTTGTAATGAGGTGCCACTTTAATAGAGAGTTGTTGCCACATGATCATATGAAATGGATTCAGAGGTGGGATTGGATATTGGGTAATTGAACAAGGGCTTTTCTATCAGGACTATTATTCTTGTGGCCACTTCACTGTAAGAACAGAGAATCTCTCCTTCGGGTTACAGTGAACATGAGTGTGTTCAGTCCTGCTGAGGTCTCAGGTTCATCCTGCAAGTTCTCTCTTCCCTTAGGGTCCGTTCATATTAAAGATTATAAAGATCAGAGTCTCATTTCCTGAGTGTTTGTTTATGTGCACGTGTGTGCGCCCGTCACCCCTGCTGATACACACACTTTCAACAAAAAGTGGGGCCCCTGTTGTTGGGTCTAGCCTTTGGACTGTCTCCGTGATGAAGATGGAGGGCAACGCTAAGTAATACGTCCACACATGCATCCAGGAGGCCCCCCTCTATACCTCCAGGGCTCCAGAGGGAGCAGCCTGAGCTTCACAATACTTTACCCCAGAGAGGCCTCAGCCTGCTGGGCTGCTGATAGCTGCACCTGGCCCCTGATGCCTGGTTTTCTGAAGGGGAGAATAGAACCTCACACGGTCCGCATCACATAAACCAGCTGTCTATATATCCTATTCATACAAGCATGTGTCACTGGGGACGCTGTGTTATCCTCTAGGATTTGGGGGTGTTTTTTACCCCCTGTCGTTCTGCTCTGGTCCCATTTATATGTGAGTGTGTTGTGAGATATCATTTTTCACCCCACACAGGCTCTGACTAACCCTGTAACCAAGCCTCCTCCTCCTAATGCATCGAGTGGGAGGCTTTTTGGGAAAGATCATAAAGAAATATTAACTCTCCCCCTCGCTCTGTCTCTTTGTGGTCTGGTTTTGGAGAAACATGAGAGTGAATGGTGCTGACAGCTCTTGCCTCATGGCTAATTTAGACATCCTGCCAATGAGTGCTTGGGGATTTCTTCCTCAACGTTGTTATGTATTCATATCAACTCTAAAATTCATCTTTCAACAATAATCTCTACACATCCAAAGTAGGTGTGAAAAAGCAGCAGCATTTTTTGGAATTTTAAACTATAGTGGCTTTATTATGGGTTAATGAATCTGTCATTATTGTTTCAGATCACTTTCAAGCAAAGAATGAGAAAACCCTTTGGGTCATTAGTAAAGTCAATTCATTAATAAAGCTAAAACAATCTGTTCTTCAGTTCAGCACCAAATCTGTCATATTGTTTAGACGTCTAAAACTATTGAAGATACATTATTATCTACTGAAGTTAGATACAGGTCTGCAGCCCGATTGTTACTATACCATACATATGAGGTTTTTATTTGGATCTGCACCAAACTACAAACACTTGTATATACCAGACCCTTGAATAGGCAAATTCCTTGTAAATCAGTGAAATGTCAAAAAGCTCCAAACAATCCACCCCCACTCCAGCCAACCTACCAACCAACCAAACAACAAACCCACCCACACTCAAACCTGCCAACCTACCAAACAACCCACCCACAGACCAACCAACCAAACAACCAACCCACACACCATCCTATAAACCACTGTCTTTGGGTGTTTTATTATGTACAGTATACAGGAATGAAAGACAGGAAGCTCAGCCCGCCCCAGTTAAAGCTGCTGTTTTTCCTGAAATTGTCAAGAGGAGAGGGATACTGGTTTTAACTCTTTATTTCCTGTTGTATAAATCCTCGTTTAATCTTCTTTTGGACAGAAAACACAACAGTTTATTGAAACTGAGGCTGGAGCTGCTGTCTGGATCATTTCAGGATCAACACCTGTAATTGGGCCAAGTGGGACAGATGCTCTTTCATCTCTTCAGTTTCCCCCCAAAAACAAACCAGGCTCCCTGATCCATCTTGTGACTGGAAATAAAAATAAGATTCCAGATGTGCACATCAGCCCTCAACCTGCAGTCAAGCTTCAGAATGCACCACCTTGTATGTCTGCTGGTGTGTGTACACATGAGCTGGATGTGTGTGTGTGTGTGTGTGTGTGTGTGTATTTGAAGGAGGCTGAGTCTGCACCGCCCCGTTGGTGCGTGAGTTGGAGAGCGTCGAGCTCACTCTGCCCCCGGACTGGTCCTCTCTCTCAACCCCACACACCACACACCACACTCACATCCACAAACACACACACACACGCACACACACATGCACACACACTTGCACGTTGAAAGGAGGCAGGACCTGGGCCGCTTCAATTAGACACTCCTGCAGCGGCTCCCCGGCGTGGACGTTTTTCAATACTTCATCATAGCCTCCTTGGATTCTCCTCATGTGGCGTCTCCTTTGCGCATAGAGCCGACGCTACTGAGGTGCGTGCGCGTGTGTGAGCATATTCAGCTTTTACCGGAGATGAAGACAAACGCCCGGTGAATGGGAAACACCAACACGGAGGAGGCAGCGCTACCTTCCCCCCATCTCGACAGGCACGCTCGCCCTTTCCGTCGGCGAGATTTGCGCACACGTAACCGGAGCCGGTGTCTGCGCTCTGCGGGGCCGGGCGCGCGTCGTCTGGGAGGAGTGTAGGGAAGGATGGAAGCGTTTTTCACGGAGGTAAGCCACGGCGGAAAATGTGTCACCGGTGTTCAGCTAAACATGAATGACAGATTACGCGTTTGATGCAGCCCTTGGATTTGCACCCATGCACGACCTGTATAAGCTTCTGTTTATCTGTTTTTCACTGATCCACATTGGGCTCGGTTGGGGCAGGTGTTGCTTTGCTTCTCTCGACTTGAACCATTACCTGAGTGCTCCCCCACTCACACACACACGCACACACACACATACAAGGAATAGGCCCATGTCAGTGCGTGGTCATCCATATATCGATTATTGTTATTTTATTATCCCTGCAGAGCGCAGGGGGCCTGTGGTGCCAGCTCGCTGGGTGAATGAATTCAGAGCAGAGCCGCAGATAAATTGGCCAAACGAGAGCTGACACGGGCTTTTGCATCCATAAGGCTTGCTCTCGGATTAAAGCCAATCTGTCAACCGAGGGTATATATAAGACCGTGTTGGCCTCCAGCAGCAACACCATGCTGCCCGGGAGGGAAGGCACCCTGTCACTGCTCTCCATGGTCGGGGATGCAGCGGGCATCCACAGGGTGGGCAGGGACCGGTATGCTTCTGCAGGAATTGAGGATAGGGGGTGGTGGGGGAGGAAGAGGAGGAGGAGGAGGGGGAGGGTGGCTATCTTGAAAGTGGAAGAAGGAGGAAGAGGAAAGGAGAAGGAGGAAAGGATAATTGTTCGTGGGTGAATGAATTAGTTGAGACAGGAGGGGGTTGAAAACTGGTGTCATAATTGAATATTAGGTAAATCAGTGATTCAACCCTCCTGTTCATTCTCCCAGTGCCTCCCCTCATCGTGGGATTTATTTGACAAACCTTCCTCACTGTTGTTAAACCAGGACAGATCAAGTTTCTCCCCCTTCCCAAATTTGCACTGTGATCTTCACACCACTCGCTGGCACGTGCACACGCATATTCACACATTCAAACATTCACACAATCTGAGGAAACAACTTGTCCTGTCCCCCCCCCCCCCCCCCCGAATACCAGCCCTCTCCAAGCTACTTATCCTCCTCCCTCTTAAATTAATCTGATATGGGCTTAAATGCCTCTCACATTGGCAGCGATGTCATGCCATTTATTGGTGTGTGTGCGTGTGTGTGTGTGTTTTTATATGTGTGACAACTGTTACTGTCACACAGAAACACAGAAAAACGCTACAACCATCTCTGCTGCTCCATTTCCCGTCAGTCTGTGTGCGATAGATCGATCCCACCATTGATTCTCAGACCACCACATAACCAACCCTGCAGCCCTGCACAGCACAGACTCTGAAAGCCAATGCGAGACTTGAAAATGGAGTGACTAATTTAGTTATGTATGTTCAGGCTCACGGCTCTGATACCCAGAAAAATATGACTTCATGCAGTGGGCCACTAAGTATCCAATCCTCTCTGGAGCTGTCTGTCCCACATCCACTTAGTTTCATTCCTCCGCTGTCCCGATCACTCCACTCCTCAGTCTTATATCCCTGCAGCATTCCTCCATTTGTCGCTCTGTCCATCCTCTAAACCAGAAAGAGTGAACAGCTGACCGCTCTCTGGCTGTCTCTGTCTCAACCCAGGCAGAAAACATGATAGCCGGCCAACCAGCCAAGCATGAAATGTCAGGTGGCATTAGACGACTGTATAATCCCCTCATTTCTGAAATGGTTGGTCAGTAGTAGAATATGCTTGTTGCTGTGACATGAAGTGCTCTAAATAAAAACACAACCCAATCCTCTTCTGGTTACGGTAGATGGAAAACAGTAGTAGTGTTCCTTTGGACACATTTGAGGCAACAATGACAAAACTAGAGGGACATTAAAACATAGATGTGAATGTAATTTTGGGATGAATTTTATGTTGTTGTGTCATATATCTTATACTTTTTTCTGTATAAGGCATTATCAAGTGTTGGGAATCAAATAGAAACAAGGTTATTGGAAAAAAATACATCAACATTAATTTACCAGCATACAGCACCTACACCTGCACTGGTTTATATCAGCTATTCTTAGGAATTATGACTCACTCTTGATGGAGAGAGAAATGTGAAAATACGTAACCTTTACTGCAAGTTCTGTAAACCCACTGTACCGTTATATATTCAGGAGGCCTACATGGAAAATAATGCGTTTTAGAGCAGCTGTATATATTATGCAGTTTAGTGTGAGATGGAAACATCTGGTTTTGCACACGTGGCTGATTTGAGGTCAATCATCAACTTTAGATTCCCGACTTTAGTGTATGTTGTGAAATATAAGTCGAAAATCTTCCAGGTTTACATCACGATTTAACAGTTGTGATCAAGTGTCAGGTCAGTTGTGTCAAACATCTCATCTTCATGTTAGCTACTGAGCAGTCACAACTCACATGGGCTTAAATAAGACTTAGATAGTTTTTGTGCTGATGATGATGTTTTAGTTGATTCCACATTTTAGTTAAAAACCTGTGATGCAACTCACCCTCAGTTTATACCTTCTATGCTCTGAATTTTCTAGTGTAAATCTCAACTCTATTTTTTAACATTGTCAGCTGTAGTGACAACCCAATAACGTTATTTATATCTATATATCTATAAAGCACCTTTCATACACAATGGTAGATTCAATGTCCAGGGGAATTAAGGGAATCATCCAAACACAGCACTGCATTACAAATACTTCCAAGAACTTTAGAAAATAATAAACACAAACAGCGAAGACAACAGACAGTAGACTAGGTGAGAAGTCCTACACATGACACAGACAGTAGAGGTTTTAACATCTACTAAGATAAATGCTGAGACAACAGCTACTGAAATCGACTTTGCAGTGATTGGTTTTCCTGATAGAGTAAAATTGGAAATGTTCCACATAAATACATTGTGTGTATCAGGACAATTTATAGTAACAATGCAAAGATTTATGCCATATTTTCTTCCTTTTCTTTTTCTTCTTATACCACATTGAGGATCTCTTTAAAATGTCTTTTATATTTACTATAAGAGAAGTTGCATATATCCTGGAAACTACAGATCTTTACGCCTTTGTGTTCAGATTACAGCAGAGGAGTGTGATGTCTGTGCCATTTACCAAGAAGCTACATCAAGATACTCTGTGTTCTCAACACCTGAGTCTCTGTGTGTGTGTTCACTCGTGACATTTTATATTTTGTGTTGGTGATAAGTTTGGACAGGATTACAGGTGCACAGCCGCCATGAACTGATAGCCGGGTGACGGACAGGTGTGAACGCAGAGGGAACAGCGTTGGCGAGGGCGTGACACATTATCTCAAACCTTCTGTCATTGTCGCTTTATCATATCTCTCTTTTAATAGCCCGTACTTTCTGTCCTGTCTTTGCCCTCTCCTCTCTTTCTCCTTCTCTACCCTCTGGAAGGCTGTAAATTATTATTTACAACTGTAATTTGTTGAGTGGCCACTACACACCATATTAAGAAGGGTTACAGAGCGGTGAAAGTGGTCTCACTCGGAAGGGTCGCTTTTTTTCAGCGAATGTACCTGAGCCGTGTTAAAATATGAATAATCCGGATGCCTTCTTTGTGGCTGCTTGCATAGGAGCTGTGAAACATTAATGCAAACACAGCAATATCAAAGCTGCTGCGAGGGTGATTTCTTTGCATCTTAAATTCGGTCATTTCTTTAGTGCAGTTCATTTTGACTAACAAAGCTATACGGGTAAAAATAGCAGAGCCTTGTCCATAGATTGTCGTCCAAATTATGCAGCGTTTTGTGTGAAGCACAGACTGCGGGAAGCTTTCTCAGCGGAGGGGAGGTAGCAGTCAGTGGAGATGTGTGACCTATATTCAGCAGCTCCCAACACATTTGTTCTGCTCAGGAGCTGCATCAGTTTTACTTCTCTCTCTCTCTTTCCTCTCTTTTCCCTTCCCTCTGACACTCTCTCTCTCTCTCTCTCCCTGCGGCCACTCTCTCCGAGCTTCTCCATCTCGCTCACTCAACCACTTTCTCTCCTCCTCCTGGCATTTTTCCACCGCTGTCTCTTCACTCCTTCACATTTTCCTCCTTCTCCACCCGTCTCACTCTCATGGTTGTTCTGTGAGAGTAAAGCTCGGTCAAATTGCATTAAGGCTGTTTTACAGAGTGTGAATGAAACAACATCTCTAGGAAACGTATGCTTCTCTTAGAGGGGCTGTAATGGAGCTGGGAAATATCAACAAAAATGTATATCTTGATTCATTATTAGTATTATTTTGATAACAATTAATATAACAATGATTTCTTCATTTTTATAACATAACATTGTATTTTGTGTTTTGTATTATTCACGCATAATTTGTGTTTCCTTAGTTATATTGTGATAATTTTTGAATTTTGGACCGCTGTCTGGAAATTTGAGGGCTGCAACTAACAATTTAATAATTATTTTCATTATGGATTATTTACTCAAAGAATCAGTTGATCATCTGTATCAGTGAATAATTGAAATGCCAAACAAAGACCCAAGATGATATAGTGTCTTTTTTAGTTTTAAACCTGAAATATTCAAAATTACATTCATATAAAACACAACAGCAGAAACTGGAAAGAAAATATGGAATCTGGCCTTTTTTCCTGTAAAAATGACTCTAAAAACGACTGTAATATTATTTTTAATTGTACTATTGCTTCGGTCAAATAGTTTCTGCTGAAGTTATTAGAGCTGTCAGATAAATTATGAGGGAATTAGGTCATTTAGGTCAGACATGCACTACATTGGAAGCTGGCAACACAATCTGGTTTTCATCCAGGTTTTTAAGCTACTTCCAGAACACACGCCTCCTCCCACCTACAGTCAGTGAGAAATATAGGCCAAATACATGCAAGTGTATAAAACAAAGAGTTGCTCACATACATGAGAAAACATGACAGCATTTCCCACAATCCCTTGCACCTGAACACCATCTCCCGACATCCACCAATGCTGGGAGGAGAGAGGCTGTTTCCATGGTACCCTGTTTCCACACTGTTGCCGGGGAGTCTTGTTGCCAGGCTGCCAGGGGTGTGGGGGTGGGGGTGTGGGGGGTGTGACTGTAGTTAAATCCAAGATGAGAGAGAATGTGATAATTAGCTTACTGCTCAAAACTGGCCTCCGAAAGAGGATTTGCTCTGTAGAAACACACACACACACATCCACGCACACACACACACACACACACACACACACACAAAAACAACATTAACAGCTGCTTCAATCTGCCTCCTCTATCCCTGCTTGTAATTTAGCGGCGGACTCTGATCTGGTTTACTTTGGATAAATCTTTCATGTGTTTGTTTTGGAATCCAGGACGGGTTCAAAGGTTATCCTCCTAAAGCTCTACATATTCCAGAACAACTGTACCGCAGCCAAACACAGAACACTCTACACACACTCGCACCACTTCTGTACCCGCTGTAAGTGCGTGTGTGTGTGTGTGGGGGGGAGCTTTGACCTGATGGCTTCTCTCCGAGTGTGAGCTTTTCTTTTTTTTTGTGCTGCATTAGTCAAATATTCTCATAAAGGACGGAGAGGCCATTTTGTTGGGTTGGAAAGGATTTGAAAAGGAGACATTTTAAAATAAGGACATTTATTATTCTGCTTTTATGATATTTCTTGTATAAAGTTCGGAATTCATGTTGATTGATTATTTTCTCATTCATCAGTAAAGGAAATAGTAGTTTCAATTTCCAGAATCCAAAGTGTCTTTATACGTCTTATGTTGTCGGACCAACAATTTAAAACCAAAGTATATTCAGTTTATTATCATACATGACAGAGAAAAGCTTAAAATATTCACACTTGAGAGAGTGGAACCAGAAAATATATGTTTATAACTTGTAAATCTACTAAAGTGAAATAATAGTGAGTTATCTTATGCAACCTTTGATTAAAAGACGATTATTCTTTACACCTAACCCTAGAATCCATTTGTTTTGTAATCTATGTCACTGTCAGATGTGACTCATATCGTCAGGTGACACTCACGCCCATACGTTCACACACACCAACACACATGTTGTTGCTCTACTTCCAGCAGCCGTAATCCTCTGAAAGCTTTTGATATTCCATTATAGGTGATTGTATTGTCACCTTTAACGGGACAGGACTGACACAGTTTAGGTCGCTAACACAGACAGGGCTGCACCACAGGATCTAGATCATAGAGCTAAGACATCTGTCTCATGTACTGTACAACAACCTGCAGGACAGCCAGTGTTGTCATTCGTGCCAAAAGGACAGAGACAACACTCAGTGCAGCACACAGTGTAGGAGTCCAGGAGGACTGGTTCATATGAGAAGTTGTTCGGGTGGAAATTGAAACTGTTTAGATAAAGATGGGAAGAAAAATGGCAAACGCAAAAATCTGATATGCGGCCTTTACATATGAAAACTAAATACATCGCAGAGTCGAGAGTATCTGACAACAACAAACATGGCGACGGTGGAGGAGGTTGTGATAATGTAGTTCTTAAGAAAGTTGTGCCCTGACCGGCTGGCTTGAACTATTGGCTTCTAGTTTGCGATGGCCTCACACCAGCTGCCATGACGGTCAACATGACGACTTTCTGACCAAGAACAAAGGACCACACCCATCATCAGACTCGCCCTTCATTCAAGAGCTCAACAACACACCTGTATACCGTATCTCGCACAATTGCAACACTATTGCATTCACAATATCT
This sequence comes from Pleuronectes platessa, assembly GCF_947347685.1. NCBI lineage: Eukaryota > Metazoa > Chordata > Actinopteri > Pleuronectiformes > Pleuronectidae > Pleuronectes > Pleuronectes platessa. Next base: position 7,985,374 of record NC_070636.1, on the reverse strand, counting down.
ATAAACACATGTATAAACCTGTCTTTTTCCTGTTGTTCCCACAATAGTAGACGTCTCCATGACATGGACGATATATTCATGTTGAGTTCTAGTTGTCTTTTGTGAATCTTGGGTTTGTGTGTCAGATGGGGCTCTGACGTTGTGTGTCAAGTAACAACTGTTATTGATGTGTGTGCTGAGAGACAAACACACACACATTCAAAGTCAGCTGTGAATGCAACCTTGACCTATGGTCTCATGAGACCCGCCTGTGTCCTCCCAGCTCCACGCTGGTCGTTAATTATCTTCCATTAGGTGGGTGACCAGTCAGCTGTTTGTTTCATCACTTATTTATCTGTGTCCGTCTGTGTCTTCCTCATCTTTCAGTGCTTTTAACTGTTGGTTTTATTTTCTGCGTTTGGCATTTCCTATGATTGTCTCTTGAAACACAGAAGACAGGTTTTTGTGTAACAAGAAGGGTTGATCTTCACTTGTGAGTCTTTTGCATCTGCAGTGTGAGGTTCATAGTGTGTGTGTGTGTACGTCTGCAGACACTGCAGTACGTTTGCGACGAGGATTCACCAGTGTGAGTTTGGCCATGAGTGTCTCTCAGCACATCAGAGAATGTCTCCAGGGCGAAGCCTCAGTCAAATGGCACGGTCGTCCCTGTGATCACCGAGCATAAACAAGGCCTTTATCAGAAGCACACACACACACACACACACACACACACACACACACACACACACACACACACACACACACACACACACACACACACACACACACACACACACACTCATGCAGCTGTTCATAGGTCTGGGTCTTGTTGCCTTTACACTCAGCATTGAGGCCTTGATACATATGACAAAAATATTCATACCCATAACAAACAAGAAAAATGTCTCCTCACAATGAAACTTCCAGAAGGACAGACATCTCTCTGTTTCTTTATTTTTAAAAAGAGTGTAGCTATTCCAGGTATGTGAAGGCATTATTGGTTGTTTTTTGCAGATTTCACAAACTAGATAACATCTTTTTTTAGCAGAGAAGTTTAATTTGACATCATAAGAACTGCATTAATTCATGCAAGTATCCAATTTCCTGATTTCAAATACCTTAGGCAGGTTTTGAGAAACATTGATATGTTACCTGGAGGACTCCAGTAGAAAAGCAGGATACTGTGTTAATCAAACACTGTGTCCGGTTTTCTGAACTTTCTTTGTTGGTACAGAACATTAGTTATTTAAAAAAGCTGTATAGTTTATATTTAGTCTGATTCTGATCCCGACTTCCACCGTATTTCTCCTGAACCTGATAAATCTGATGTTTCTACAACAGCTGCCAGGTCAATCCATTATGAATAAGTGGTGCATTCATCCAGTCAGTCAGTCAGAGGAAAGACAAATGTCTGAGAAAGGATTAAGCTATAAATCGTTCAATGTACTTTAAAGATCACTTATTTTAGACTCCTCACAGTTGGACAACATGGCACCGAGGAGTGACCCCTGACCTTCACAAAGAAATTCAGCTGAGAGCTTTTCTTGAACTGGACGTTTTGGTTCCTGTTGGTTGAGAGAGCCGGGTGTGAGATACAAGGTCAGAGGTCGTGTTTGAGGGTAAAGTGACAATTGAGGAGAGTTGAGGTTTAATGGAGCTTGACAAAATGATGATAGACGGAGCTGGAGGCCCGGGGGGGGGGGGTCCGGTTTGGATTTCACAGAGCAGGGAAAGAGTGAGAAGCATAAGCTGTTTTAAGGAAATGCACAGAAGTTGACCTTTTGTGTATGTGATACGCAAAGGTCCAAATCAGTTCTTCTGTACAATGAGAAAGAGGTGCCATGACGCCGACTTGGAAAGAAAACAGGATTCCAGATTTCGGTGATAAGGGCCAACCCTCCTGCATTCTCCGACCAGGTGCCACTCCTTGCTTGAATGTTCCGGACATTTTCCTCTTGTTGTGAACGCGTCTGACCGGGACAATGACCTGCTGTGCTCTTCCTGTGTGAAGAGCAAACTCCAGAAAACGTCCCCAGCCAATTTGCCAGACATTGTCCACAGTTCATCCCTGAAAACAGCTTTACACATGTAACGCTTTACGGAGACGGACCTGGAGTTTGTTGTCATGCACGAACATTGCTGCCTGTCTGGGGCCTGTAATGGACGAGGGGGAGGGGAGACGTGAGGACGCCAAGAGGAGGGGATGAACAAGGGTGTTGGTGGGTGTAGGTTTTAATGATGGCAGGTCATTCATAACCTTCCGTCTCCCTTTCGCTGCACTTTCCCCAGTGATTGCACACGGCTCGGACTGAGTACATCGATCCGGGGACTAGACACCCATTTACTTAAAGTGGAGACGGATAAGAGAAGGCAATTATATTCTTCTTTATGGAGAACGAGGCCAAAATTGCACAGAAAAGTAGAGGTTATATATTTAAAGTGTTCTTTGTGGCACGAGAGAGGGCGTTCAAGGAGCATTATGAGAGGCCTAAAGTGGGGTCAGAGGTCATTTTATCAGTTAAAACAGGATGTAGTTAAGAGCTGGTGAACTGTGAGCACGGAGCCTCACGGCCTGAGGGAGGTCATCAGGTCAAGCCACAGCATCATCGCCATTGTAAGGGCCCCGTGTGCTGGAATGTGGCTGGTGAGAGAGAGAGAGAGAGAGAGAGAGAGAGAGAGAGAGAGAGAGAGAGAGAGAGAGAGAGAGAGAGAGAGAGAGAGAGAGAGAGCTATATATAGAGAGTTGCTGAGGAGAGAACAAGAGAGAGAGAGAGAGAGAGAGAGAGAGAGAGAGAGAGAGAGAGAGAGAGCAGAGGAGGCTCTTGAATTTTTCAGTCGACCGAGTGATTCTCGATGTACTGGGCTCGTTCATGCAAAGTGAATTAGCATTTAATTTAACATGCAGTGAATTCATTCAGTCTGTGAGTGAATTACGGAGCTCGGACGGACTCAGGAAAACGTTTAACGTCGTCAGTGTAACAGTTTCATTAGAAGCATCTTAACACAAAATTGTAATATTAATTAGTGTGTTGATTTGTTTAATAGTTATTTTTACATGCACTCTGTTTGCCTGTGTGTTAGGCCATGGTCACAATATCGCAGGTCAAAGTTCACCCAACAAATGTAATATTTGCCTCGCTCGTACAAAATCCTCAACAACTCTTGTGATTAACCCCTAGAATGGGAAATGTCCAGTGTTATTGAGGCTGCACAGTTGCAATGATGACAAGAGTTTATCTTTAGAAAACAGCAGCAGCATTAAGGTCTGACTCCAAAAGCATTCTGACGTTCCCCCCCCCCCCTCCCCCCCCAAACCTCACCTTTGGCGACTTAACTTTAAAGTAGGGTAACGTCCATGTACAGTGTGGTGTACTGTGTGCGTGAGTGTGAATAATTCTCTGCCTGGTTAGCTCTGTATCCTGGGGCACAACTCTGGGTTTCTATTATCATCAGTGTGTGAGTGTGTGTGTTTGTGTGTTTGTGTATATATGCAAGACAAAGGCAAAAAGACGCAAAACAAAAAGAGAGAGAAGAGGAGAAAAAGACTGAAATTACAGTTGTCAGGCGATGCTCCGGGGTGTGGGACCATCTGTTGCTACAACAATTCATTTCGGTCCGTCCCCTGCTGCTCGGTTCATGCGGATGCTCACATCTGGTGTCTTTTCAGGACTCCAGCTTCTTCTCATTCTTCACATTTAAGTAGGTATGTCTGTAAGCTAGACTAAACTCCTAACTAGAAGTCAGTCATTGTCAATACTTTTTCCAATAAATGATCATCCAGATTCAAACCTAGACCTGAACGAAGGTGATCATCAGCTGCACAAGCGGAGAATGGGAATGAGATGGTATTGGGGCTGCAATCATATTCTCCATTGATATTTTTACAAAAAGAAAAATTGCTACAACTATTAATCAGTTATGTTATTATTGAATAGTAGCAGGATTTAGGCTTCGTTAATTGACCAAACAAATCAATTCATTATAGGGACGGTTGTCACTCAGGATGTGGAGCGGGCCGTCCACCGACTAGAAGGTCAGTAGTTTGATCCCAGTCTTCCCCATTCTGCATGTCCTTGGCAAGTTACAATATCCCAATTTGCCCCTGACGACATGTGTGAGTGATGTGTGATGGAGAAAGTGGTCCATATGAATGCAGTGTCTGAATGTGTGTCAATGGGTGACTAACAAATTAGTTGTAAAGTGTTTTGAGGGGTGATCAAGACGAGAGAGAGGCTGTATAAATGAAATATGGAGCATGATTGTTGTTGTTGACATCTGAGCGTGTGCTTTGGTAAATTCACAAATGATCCAGTGTCCTGTCTTGACATTATTCAGCAGATCTGTTGACTGCCTCTCATTCTTCCACTCGTCTCGCTTCCTCCTCTCTTCTCTCCACTGTTACGCTGTGCCCCTTTTTAGGGCTTGGAGGTCAGAGGTCAGGGTCTGTGTGAAAGAGGGTTTTGTGTGTGAAAAGGTCCAGGAAGGGCACGCTTCCTCTGACCCTCAAACAGCCCCCCCCCCCCCCCCCCCCCCCCCAGCCCCATCCCACCCAACTCCCCAAAAACATGTCTTCACCTCTTCACCTTCGAATTCAATGATTTACATTATGGTGACTTGCTTTTTTCCCCCATAGGGATTACAAGTCCCTGTTATGTGACTGAGTAAACAGGTTTAGATCCCCACAACATGAGTAATACACTCATACACACACTCATACACACACTCATACACACACTCATACACACACACACACACAAACACACGCACACACACACTCCGAGCAGTGTTGCTTCACCTTGATAGAAAATCCAGATGTTAGTCTTTGACTCCCATTAAACACATCTGTCTGTGCAGCCAAGCACACTCATCATACAGAAACACACTGGAGGAACTGTACAGTACTTGACTGTGTTACATTAACAGATGAAACTACCTGTCAGTGTCACTTACACACAGTAGTAGAATCAGTGAAATCAAATAATTCACTCTGCAAAGGAAACCACTTGGGGCTGCAGCTAAAAATCATATTTTGTTGATTAATCTGATATTAACTTCTCAATTAATGTCAAGAGATGATTAAAGGATTATTGTCAATAAAATGTCAGATAGTAGTAAAAAATCTTCTCTAGAAGAATTGTTCCCACTGTCTAAGTAGATCTATTTCACAAGCTAGATTTTATTGCAGTACAATATCCAAAGAAGTTTACATTGATGAAAGGAAAAGATTTAAATCCTGACTTAATGAGAAGCTGGGAAATGCAAATATTGTGTATTTTCACTTCAATATAAATAAAATGATTAGTTGATTGTCCCTGGTGTTGCAGCTTCAGTTTTGTTGACCACAAGGGGATTATCATGTATTTCAAACACTGCTGAGAGGTTGTTTTTTTCTTGGGTAATACTGTTGTATAAGAGCTGATGACCTCCTCTCTGTTCACAAGAGGGTTTGTGATTTTATCGTAACTTAATATTCCTTTATCTGGTCACTTTTCACAGCTTAACTTCAATCTTTGTATTTCACAGGGAGCCCGTGTTTGGGTCCGGGAGAAGGAGCAGCTTGTTCCTGCCACTGTAAACTCCTGTGGAGATGGAACCCTTGTGGTCACAACGGACTATGGCGAGGTAAGAGATGTGCACAAACACACCCGTCTTTGAGATCATGCTTGAATCTAGCACCAAGGCCCAGTTATCATTCTGCAAACTGACTAGATTGTGTTAAGACCTGGAAAATCGGATCTGACCCTGACAATTTATTTACTATAATGCAGCACGTCTTCTTGTAAATATGGAAATGTTATCTTATTTTGTTCGAGCAGAATACTTGTCCTAATGGGAATCTGTGCTCTGAGGGAAACAGGCAAACCCGATTCGGTTTTGGTTGCAGTTTATAACTTTATTACAGAGTCGGCAGTAGAGGGATGGCAGGAAATACGGAAAGGGAAAAACAGAAAATGTTATTTTTGATCTGCACCGTAAACCTCAAGACTATTAAGTTGTTTCATCTAAAAACTGATTAAAACTGTCAAAGTAAAATGACTGTTTATTTAACACACATTTCTTTAGCTTGAACTGAATAGGAGAAGTAAACAGTGTCAGTGGGAGATTTCTGCTGAGCTAAATCTGCAGTCGCTGCTTGGAATAGTTCACCTGCTGTGTGTTCACGTGAAAGGTCAGCGTTAAGGAGAGGCAACTGTGCAGGTTCATCTGCTCCACATGTGGATCGATAGAAACTCATGATGCTCCACTTTCCTGTCCCCAGCTCCTTCCTCCTCCTCCTCCTCCTCCTCCTCCTCCTCCTCCTCCTCCTCCACATCATCCTCCTCCTCATTCATATGCAAAATTCATCTCTGACACACATTCAGCCTCCAGAGGAGAGCCCTGATAGATGTAGAGCAATATGAACGCTCAACATGCCTGTTCCGGTATTGTCAGATGTTAGAGTGTCGCCATACTGCTGCCCCCCCCAACAAAATAATGGAATTGAATGTTTAAATCTCATTATTGGTTTGTGCGCGCGTGCATGTGCTCATCTAATCTGTATCAGACCAAGGACATGCGCACATTGCTCTTTGGATTACATTTTTGGGGGATTGCTGATGTTTTTGACACACACACTCTCACACACACACACACTCACACACACGCTCCAGTTGGCCGCATTTAGATGGAGCTAATAATAGATTTGGCTCTTCAGCCCAAATTCAAGAGTCCCAATACTCCATTTATTCCTCTGAAGAACATCCACATCCATCCCCACAGTTGTACAATGAAGTGGTGTTTCCTTTTGAAACATGCACAGACCAGACGCTGCTGCTCTAAAAGCATCGTCTCATTATGTAGCCGTAGCTCGGAGTTCCTGTTTGGGGACACGGAAGGGGACAGACAGGCTTTTGGTTATGGGAGCGGGCGTCCTCTCCACTCAGGATTATGAATGTCCTTAACCTCCCCTGCCGCCATCCGGCTCTCCCTGCCTCCCTCTGCCCTCCCTCTCTGCTAGCCGGTGGTGTTTAAATGTTCGCCCTGCAGGAGCTGGTGAATATTTGATAGGGAATCAGCAGGGTGTGTGTGTGTGGGGGGGGGGACCCATGCATTAGGACCCCCATCTCTCCCTGTGGCTCTGCCCTTTGACCCCCACCCCCTGATATTAGTCAGAAATACCTTTTTGACTTCAGTGAATCCCAGAAGCATTTTAAGTAAAACCTCAAAAACTTACTCGCATGTCGAGGCCAAAGTAGTAAGTAAAAATTGCAAAAATGTAAATATTGCAGTTTCTCTTGCTTGTTTTATTTCCCCCTCTCTTTTTTCTCCTCATTTTTTCTTCCCTGCACTTCTGTCGCTCTGCTGCTTTAATCTCACAGACTCTGACCCACTTCACCACATCACAGATTCTGCGTTACAAATGCTGTGGCTGCGAAACGATCATGTTAAATCAGCACAACTCACTGCCGAGGGTAGATACTGCACAACCCGATCATTCATCCTCGATTTCATGCTGCGTTCTAAGGACGGAGCTGTCATGTAACAATATTTGAATATTGACAGTATTGCAACTACAGAAGGATTAATTCATGGAAAGTATAGGAGGCAGTTCAGGGATGATGGTGTGTGTTTTATTGTTACTTTTCTATTCAATCATGTAAATAATATCTGACTTCATGCTGGCTGAACTTTTCCTGGAGGGACTTTACAATTAGCCGTGTCCCAATTCAGGGGCAGCATTCTAAGGAGGACATGATTTATGAAGGCAGGGCTTCAGTAGACAGAGTCACTGGCACGCAATGAATCCTGGGATACGTTGGCCAGGGAAGGATCTCCCCACTGGATCCTTCGTTTCTCAGGAATGGCAGGACGTATTTGTCTGAACCTTTAAAATGAGACAGCTTAGTTGCGCCGCGGTGTAGCCATTTGTCCCTCGAAGGACGTGGCTTCCTGAAATGGGACACAGCTATGTTACATTAGTTTTAAAATATGCGTAGTCTACAATCGAACTAAAACTCGGTGCCAGGTCCTTGCAAACTTTTACGATCCCTCTGGTTATGTGATCCATGCTGGTCTGGTTTGTTGTGACAGCAGGAGGCTAAACAGAGGCACAGTCTGTCTCAGTGACTCCCAGAAATACTCATTTAATTCTATTTGCAGCATTGTTCACTACCTGATATTTATGACCATCAATGACGGCTGGAAATTAAATTGCCCTATGAATCAAGAGCTAAACCAATCTCCCTGGATTGGTAAAATCCCAGATCACGCACAAATATCTCATCCATGATCTGAGTTTTTTTTCCCTTTCTCCCCAAAGTCTCTATAACTTACTGTGTAGAAAATATGATTAGATGAGAATCAGATTAGATGAAATTTGAATGAATCTGTGAAACTAGGTCAGCAGAGAACTGGTTCTAGATATAGACTGAAGAAAAATAATTTGCTGAAGATAATACAGCGAATGAGCATAAATGAAAAGATGCACCCTTAATAAAACAGACAGAGCCTGACATTTTCTACCAACGCTGGAAGCAGTTGGCCAATCAACACGGAGCGTGCTCGCTGGCCAATCATAGCAAACTGGGCTTCATGGGGAGGAGGGGCTTAAAGAGACCTGTGTTTCAGACAGAGAACGAAAAGACGAGCGTCAGCAATGGACAATCTGCATCTTCTTAACATCAGAACATGGAAAGCCTTTCAGGTTAGCCCAAATAAAAATGATGAGCCTGAATTTTCACCCTTTATGACAATTTAAATTTAAAATCCTGTATTTGTAATCAGGCACATTCAGGCACTTCATAGATATTCCTTGTCTTTTTGCCATGGATACAGTCACAGTGTCAGACTCCTTTCATAGACTGTAGTTTTACCCTGATGTCCTAATGTATACCTGCATTGGACATGTACATCCCCACAGGATTGTACTTTACATGGGAGCAGTGTGTAGACTGAGAGAAAACTCCACTCTTACACAGGGTATGCACACACACACACACATACACAGACACACACACACACACACCCACACACATGCACAAGCTTGGACGTACACACTCTGAGGTGAC